>NW_023615649.1:0-275000 GCF_013339695.2 Rhipicephalus sanguineus
AAAAAACTTCCTTGGGCCTTCATATTTCAATAAAAATGCCTTATATTCCCCTGGAAAAAGTTTCTTCCCGGCGGTGCATTTTCTTGCAGTAACCGACTTGTGAAGCTGGCGAGGTTCACTAAAGCCCTCCTCACTCACACCTTGCGAGCACCAAAGAAAGCTTAGCCGAGGGTCACGAGAAGGCAGTACAGCAAGATACAAAAATCATGGCAGCTTCGCACTAGTGGTGCCAAGCCCCTTCCTTGTTTCTCTTGCTCTCTGTTCCCTGTATCTCTTCTTTGCATCTGTTTCCTTCCATTTCTTTCTTCCTCTTTCTCTCTCCATCTCTGTTTATCACTTCCTCTTTCTTTCTCTCTCTGTCTATATTTTTCAGTCTCTTTGTCCTTCTATATCTTTATTCCCTCTATTTTCCTCTCTCTTTGACGTGTTTTTGTTTGACACTCGCATCTGCTGTACACAGTAGTGGGGCTTGCCCGATTCCTGTGGTGCATATACCCACCTGAGGAGTTTTGCATGACGGAGCACAAGTTACTGATAGCTTAAAGAGCTTCGCTGTAAAGAGAATGAAGAAAACGCATGCCGGTTCACGACGATGGCAATTTTTTAAGGCGGAGCACAAGTTACCAAGAGCTTAAAGGAATATTAAAAGTCAAATAACAATTTATGTCAGAGTGAAAGGTCAATGTGTGAGAACGTCTGAAACGTCAATATTGTCAACGGCAGTGCTCTACTAATCGAGAAATTAAGGTAAATGTAGGACACGATACGCGCCACGAGTGTGACATTTTGGAAATGACCCCGATGACGTCAAGAGTCCCGAGTACAATTAACCACTAGTAATCAAACTAGTTGTGATCCCAATGCATCCGAATCGCAGCTGTCATTTTCTGGCAGCCCCGAGGAGCTTGTGCACGTAGCACAGTCAGTCACAGACATGGTACGGCTGTTGCGACAGGGTCACCTCTCCCCTGAGCATCTGCTCTTTGCCGCTATCACAGCTTTCATACTACGCGCTGGCGGGACCGGCATGCCTTGCACTTGCACGATTTCCAGTTTTTGCCGACTTATACGTCACGCAAAGACAGTACTGCTCACTTGGGTTTCGGTTTCGGTGTTGCGCTTTTTTGCTTATTTAAAATTATTGCCCAATTTGCCGACTATTTCTGCTATCAGACCCGTGACGGGAGCATCTCAGGAACATAAAAGCACCATTACTTTGACATGGCCAAAATTGCCAGAGTTGGCCTTTAAGGGGTATACTTTCCGTGGTTCTTTTCCAAAATAAAGTCAGTTGATGTCTAGTGCTCGCCCTGTGCACTGTGTTCTTCTCTTACCAAGATTTCTTTCCTTTCCACTTTTGCCCTAAAAAATTTTGTATGTCAACTTACCCAAATATCTGTTATTCTGCAAAGAAAAGCAGTACATTAGGCACGACCACGTCGAGCTTCGCTTGCCCCAATTTCCCCCATAGGGTAAGGGCTCCTGAATTTTTTTTAGAAGCAAAGTCGGCAGCAGACGGGCATAAACTTGGTCTTTGTAAGCTGGCTTTCCCACATTGTACATTGCAGTGAAGCCTCCCTAGCAGAGATCAGTGGAAGCCTACTCGTAACACTCATAACCTTGATGGTGGTATTGTCGTCAATGTGTCGCGATAGACTCTGTTGCGGTTTGAATGTTGATGGGCACGTTCACAACTTGGCCTTACAAACCCCAATGGCCTCCGCCACGTCACCTCTGTGCCATGTGCTAAACATCTTCGCTCGTCATTTGGATCAATCAAGGGTCTGAGTGATTGACCCGGGAAGGTAAGGAGCAGATGTGCTAAATAGCGTAGCCACTTCAAAGTGAGCTTCCGATTCCCGGGCCATCAGCAATAGGCCCGCTACTCCCAGCTGCACACATTCATACGAAACAGCAACTGTAAAAAAAAAAGCAAGCAAAAAATCCACATAAAGTATGGACCCTCCCACTCATAGGCTTGAAAAGAACGGGGCTTTTTAGGGAGTTTTTACGGCAAAGTGCGACAGATGCATACGTGGATGTGCTAAGTAACTACAAAAAACCTCTTCTGGATGAAGATTCATAGAGAAAGTAGTACTTCAGGAGAAGTGTCGGCGTGTTCCCACCATTCGTGTTGCTCTTCTATAGACGCGAAATTCCACAATGTTCTATATATGTCTCGCTAGGTTCCTCCGATGTTCCGAAATGTCCAGAAACAAAAGTGACACAGACTTTTTAGCGGCACACGTGTACGTAGTAGTAGTGAAAACTTTTGCTGATTATAAGGTTTCTGGACATGTGGGCGGGGTCTCAGTCCAGGGCTCCACTGGCAGGATGGAATACTGGGTGAGTTGGTACAGATTCATCGTGGCTAACAGTGCAACTAGCAAGGACGAAAATGAGAGGGGGGACATGGCACCGCACTGACTTTCAAGTTTTTACTGAAGGAAGCGAGAACGTACACAACATGTACTGAACACTTCGTGACCAACCCGGCCTTGGCCATTTATAGCCACTCAACTCAAAATACTCTGTGCAACTAAGCACTGTCATAGTAGGAGTATCCGCCTCGTGCATCGGTATGGTGGCACCACCGCTCGGCTAAGGCGGTTGTACTCTCTCCCAACCCCCCATAGGATCCCATGCATTTTGAATGAAGTTTGTGATTCCGTTGCGCAAAAACAAACTAGCGCCATCTCTCGACAACACGCCACACCGACAATGCAACACATCCTCTTTCTTCCACCGACTGGCCATGCTCCAAGCTAACTCCTCTCTCCACTTTCTTTTATTTCTTTCGGTGGCCGTGAGAGCACGCGCTGTGCACTGTGTAGTCGACAACGCACCCGACAAGGCCGGCTGGGCTCGTCGCTTTCGTTGCGTCTTCCTTGAACGTTGCAACGTTAATATTGTGTAAGGCGGTGACCACACGTCGGATGATGAACCCTGATTTCGTTCAGCTGCCATTTCATCAACGGCAATGTTTCAGACGCCTCAGTTGTGTACTTTTGTCCGTTGGTTGCTGGACAAGATGGCTTCCTGCAAGACCGCGTTTTTCCAAGTGAGCTGTGTGTGTGTAGTTCTCGGCGTCGCAGCAGTTTGATGACGCGAGGACGTCAACTGGTGCTACATCGTGGGAACCGCTGAAGTGACTGCAAGCTTGACGACATTGTGCCAGAATATTCTAGCGTACTATACGCGCACGATTGTGCTACACTTAAAATACCGCGGTTGGCCTCGCGCGTCAACCTGGTACGCCTGTGTGCAACAAGTGTGTTGTTATTGTTGTTGCGTCGGTTAATATTGAATTGCAATTGGAATACTGTTCTTGCAAAGGTAAGTGAAGCTGTAAGTAGTTGTCCTGCTATATGCTCGCTACTCCACGAACATTACTTCTAGAATCGCATTTTATTTTGAGTTGCACGTACCAAAGGAGAATATAGCATACGAGATACATTGCACGCGTGCGCATTTCCTATATAAATCTGAGTAATGCCACGCGTGCGCATTTCCTATATAAGTCTGAGTAATGCCATGCTCAATTTAAGGCGCATGTGTTAGAGGACTGTGGCTTCAATGGTGAAAGTGATTAGATATTCCGAAATATGTGATTGCAATGCAGTTAGAACTTTCCCATATGTTAACACGGTCTGTGAACAAAAAAAAAACGCTGTGTGAATGTTTGTTGGTCATTTGCTAAAGTACTTCCACGCATTATTATGCAGCTGTGTGACAGCTGTTAAAACGTTCAGCAAGTTAGATTTTGGTTTTCTTGGCCTAGTTGAGTGCTACGAGTGTTGGGCGAAGATAAAAACGCATGGTCTTTTGTGCGTTTCATAAGCAGGCATACAGCAGTAATAGTCATTGTTGTTGTACTGTTCGGGGTGTTCAATAAAACAAGAATGCTGTTTCGTACTGCAACAGTTTTTATTTCATCTGTGTTAACAGATCACGCAAACAACTTGGACACATGCACGTAAGAAACGTATGCAGTGCATCGCGCACACGCATATAAAAACGGGCATGTCATTTTAAAACAAATAATATAGAACAATTGACGTAACAAACGGCATGGTTGTCTAGTGGAGCAGCGTCAGCAGTACAGATATCAAACCAGAATGAAAAATGAATAGAAAAACGGTGAGTAACGAGCGCTTTGCCCAGGGTTTCTATGAGCCGCGCGTATCCACCTTTCTCCACCGTTCGCCGTTGGTGGCGCCACCAGTACAACTCAAAGCAGCAGCGCACGAGGCGGATAGCCTGCAAAAGCTTCAAAAGCTGCCATAAAACTTTAGTTGAAAGTCAGCGCTGTGCCATGTCCCCTTCTCATTTTTGTCCACGTTAGTTGCGCTGTTAGCCACAATGGCTTCACTGGCCTTTGTGGCTCGCTGGGCCTGGTCGAGCAGAGCCAGCTAGCTCTCCCAATCCTTGCTAGCAAGCCAGGTCTCCCACTGCCTTGTTGAAGATGTCCTCAAAAGGGGAGAATAGATTTTTTGGGGCTGCGACTCCCATTCCCAGCTGTGCACGTATATTGTGGGATTTATGTGGCGTTTTCTTTGTAGGTGAAGGTACGCGTTGATTTGTACTTGTCTTATAGCGCTCTGTACTTTTGTCCAGCCCGGCCCGGCCCAGCCGTTTCTTCTTTTTTCTCGTGATGCGCTGTACCAGTTCAAGTGCTTATTTACATGCCGTACGCCGCTTGAAAGGAGCTACCAGCAGCGTTTTTGGAACAGACGTCGTCAGCTGATGAATTGCCAAAGCACTTGATAGTCATCGGTTGACCTAGAAGTCACGAGGCTCTGAGGAGAGCACATTTTTCCGTCGAGCCCACTTGTGCAACAGAAAGTGCATAGGCACCATGCATGGTGTCATGGCTTAATCGGGACACACATGCAAGCGCTGTTTAGTTCGCTTAATAATCTTTGGTCTTTGTAACTTTGGTGGCTGCAAGATAAAGCTTCACATATTTTGATGAGCCGGCAGTGCGATGGTGGGTGATAGACACCGTCAAACCCAAGGCTGTGGTGCAGATTGGCACAAGTTGCATTGATTTTACCGTGATGGCGCAGTAAATCTACTTTGGCACACTTTGGTGCAGGAGTAGAACCACTGCATACAATGCACACAGGTCCCTTGTGAACCTATACAAAATGACAACAAAATGTTCTCAGTTGCCACTGTATGACAGCGATGACAATGCATCTGACGTAACCCAATAGGAAAGCATGTTTCTCTATGCTGACCCCTCTAACAGGAAGCTGACAATTTTTGTCTCCATTGTCACTTTCATTTTGCTTTTTTTTCCCACTCCTCTTGTGTTTACCTCTCTGTCCACTGCTCTTGCGTTCCTTCTGTACTCCTTTGTACTCCTGCTGGGGAACAGTAGAATGCTGGGAGAATACAAATGGCACAACAGCTGGGGGTCCCAGAAGTAAAGCCTGTGGTAAGGCTCATAACACTTTTTTCTTGTTGTATTTCGCTGATGAAGTGGGCACCTCCTCCATCCACAGGCTAGGTGTGGAGAAGGCGTCCGCATTACACACAGACCTTTCTTTTTCTCTTATCTCACTCTCTCCCTCCGCGGTGCAATTCACTTAGTATCTTTGTGCCAAAAAGTGCTAAGTTTTTTTTTGCTTTCCCTCGGTTGCCAGAATGCCCCATCAAGACTGCAATGTCCGCCGCACACTATCGCCAGCAGTGGCGGTCACTGCGAAAGTTTGTCTTAACAGAACAGTACCTGTTAGGTGGTTCGTATTAAGAAGATTTTTTTGCATTGAGTCTATGGGAAACCAAACAAACGTTCCCGTGTTTGGCATAAGCGAGAACTCGTCATAACGGGAATTTACTGTACGTAGTAAGAACCATAATGTTCACTGTAGTAAGAACCACCAACATATTGTCATGGCCACTGAAACTGTGCACAGGCTCAATTTAACGCCAGTAAAAAAGTACATGCAAGGGTGTGCTCACTTCTCTCCGAATGCTACTGGACTGCTCCGTCTTGAGGAAGTTTAGAAGCACATCCAGGAGAGTGGGATACTTGTGATATGGCTCAACTACGTAGCCGGTGCTTTCCACTAGCTGACCAAGTGTCCAGAGGCTGATCTGAAAATAGAGGAAACAAAAAAAATTTCACCGACAATTAGGATATATTGTACTGCAAAATTTGAGCACAGCTGTTGAAGTGTTTTTAGTAGAGCTGTGCGAATAGCAAAATTTTGGGTGCGAAGCGAATTCAAATATTGAAGTGTGAGTGCGAATCGAATCGAATATTTTGTAGCGTTAGCTACACTTGCCTAGCCGGAGCCGATTTTGCATGGATCCTCATGAGCCGTGCTGAGAATGCGCGAGGATCAGTGATGTCACTCAGCTGGCTCACCGGAGCCGGCATCTCACGCGCTCTCCACCATTGCCGCGCACGGCTCGCCGCTGCTGGTTTGCGCATTCGAGAGGAGTAACGCATTCCCCGGTCTGCGCTTTCCAGAGGAGTGACGTCGTAGCCTTGGCAGACAAATTGGCGCCGGCGCGCGTGCAGCTATTCACCTTCGCTGTGCAGTCGCCATCTGACACTGTGCTGGAGCCGCTTGATAGCGCCTCTGACTGGCGTTTCCCAGTGTGGTTTAGCCATGGAGAAGGAGAGCGCAAATGCTGCTCAACGGCGCAGAAGAGCCGAGAAGCTTAACTCATCGGATCCCGAAGTAGTTGCCTGGCAAAACATACATGTGCCATATAATACGTATACCGTGTGTGTGTCATTGGAGCAGCAGTAAGCATGATAATCAAGCTAATCCTAGACAATCAGGAAAGCTAAGAATAATTAGCTGAACCTTTGCTAACGCTACGTTATCCTGGCATAGCCGAGCTAAGCCACTGCAACATTTTTTAAAATATTTTTGGAATATTTCTTGAATATTTTTCTAATACTTCAAAGCGAAATTGCAGAAAAAAAAGTTGGAGAGGAATCCTAAGCATATTCTTATGAGATAGCAACATGAAAGTGTTTCTTTTCGCTAGGTTGATGAAGCACTGGTGGAGTGGTGTTTCATAGTTGTCTTATCAAGAATGAGGCAATGTAGAGGACGAATTCTATTTATGTACATGATTTGGTGCAACCAAAGTGTTGCCGACAACATTTTACATGTGATAGGCAAAGATGCCATTTCCTCAGCCTCTCCTCCTCTTTCAACTGCTGTGGAAGCCCAACTGATGTGGCGGACAAGGGTGTGCTCCCTTCAAGTCCGGAGTTCCAAATCTGCTTCGTAGACGTCGATGTATAAGAACATCTGAAATTTTGGATGCTAAAAAGCTTCGGCTTCCGATTTTTCGCACTTCCTGCCCAAATATCAGGTCCAAAACAGCATTAATTGAGCCCCACCTCTGCCACATCTTTTATCTCCATGTTCGAACCAGCGTTTTCATGAGTTAATACATTTGCGACCGTAGCGCAGCTTGAAAGGCCGCTTTGCCGCAATACGGGGGTGTGATCAGGTGAAGCATATTGAAAATCTAGGGACCACTTCCAATCGAACGATTTCTGTGTCTTGGCTAAGTTCGGCCGTTACGGAGCTTGAAAGGCAGCTTTGCCGCAATACGAGAGTGTAATGAGGTGAAGCATATTGAAAATCTGTAGGGGTCACTTTCAATCTGATGTTGACTGTATGGTCTTTGGGAAGTTCGAATTGTTCGAATAGTAAAATTCCAGTGAAAATCGAATCGAATAGCAAACACTATTAGAAAAATATTCGAAATTTTGAATATTCGCACACCCCTAGTTTTTAGCTCACAATAGGCAAATGGCAGGGTGCCTACTCTGCGGCGACAATTAGTGTCTGCTTCAACAACACACTCTCCCGGGTCTTCTCGACAATGGCACTTAGCATCTCTGGAGTGATGGCAGCATTATGAGATGCTTAAGAGCTGTGCTCTAAAAAATTGATGCAGAGCCAATGCCAATTAGGGGTGGCACCAGGGGGGCACAGAGGGGGCACAGAGGGGGCAACCACCCCTACAAAATGTTTGCCCCTGCCCCCCTTCCAAGCAACCAGTCAAATCACAATGCATAAGCTCCTGCCTCCCTGCCACACCAAAGGAACTCACTTGTCATGGCTGCCCGCCTCAGTAAAAAAAATCCTGGCATTATCCGTAATGCGTACGTTTCAAGCTGTATAAAGCGAAGCAAATATTATAAAACTGAAAATCGATATAGAGAACCGTGAGGTAAACAAAAGCTGACTCACCACCATTGCATTGTAACAGACATACACTTACAATAAAGTTTGACTGCAAAACTAAATGTGATGTGTATTCCTCCAATGCAGTGTTGGACAAGCACTGGACAGGTCTTACTTTGTGTCATACAGTGCTTATGCCTATGTATTGCACCACAGAGAATATATTGTCACGTACGAACCAAGAAAGAGAGCCAGGAGTGCATGTCTTCCCCGAAACCAGACCAGAGAAACGTTCTTTTCTTTTTCCACTCCTAAGCATGCATGTGCCACAGCGGATGACTCATAGATGAGGGCATGTGGTATTGCTCCCTCTCCCAGAAAAGCATTATCTCAATGCGGTATATGAGAGTAAAAAAGAATGATGCAATATGATGAAATACAAACACCAATTTGGAAAGATGCTCACTGTGAGAAATCTATGCAGAGATCACACAAGGACACATGTGACGTATGGATTCTGCTCCCACTGTGTGAAGCTGGCATATACCAATTCAATAAGAGAGAAAATAGGGGGAAACGAGGGTTAACTTGTTGTGCCTTACAACGGCATGAAATCAATAGATTGAGGAGCCAAGTAACACACAGTAGCTCTCATGAAATTCTCAATACAGAACAATCCTTCCATTATGTTCTTACAGCTTCATTTCCCTGGCTACTACATTATTTTTCACTTGTCCCAGCAAAGCTCCCATAGGATCCAAAGCACTGGGAACGCTGCTGTTACTTAGCAAACTTGGCACCGTTCCAGTATATGTCACAAAATGGCCCTTCAAGCTTGCCCAAGCAGCCATAGAGAATGGCCATGTTGGCTTTTCAGTTTTCACACAGCTTAGACTGGCGTGACTATGAGATTAGCTGCAAGATATAGCGGGTGTGACACTAAGGATGTGTTTTCAGCCCTATCAGCAAAAGCATGGCCTTCAAGATCTGTATTTGATATCTGAATATGGTGCTTATGATGTGTTTTGACCCTGAAACTAGTTTTGGCACCAAAAGTTACGAAAATTAAGGCATTCGAGATCTGCTTCTGCTTCCCAGAGAGCTGTTGCTTTGGCAAGGATTCATCGTCAGGATCGATATTGTTGGAGGTCTCCAGGCTTCCTGTGGTCATTTTGCACTGTTCTTGCATTGCTTTTGAAAAGCTGCAAAGTTTGTGCAAGCATGCTTGTTCGTTCACACTTCCAACTATTGGTGCTGATTGAATCACGCACAGCGATTACGTTTCTGCAGATGCTGCCGTTCAGGCCTCCACAGTTGTATTAGTCTCGCGAACATTGGTATTTCCTTCATGGTAAAAATATAAAACAGCGCTTTCTTAAACACAAGACGAAGGAAGAAGAGACACACACGGCGTTGAACTTGAAACTGGTTTAATGAAAAAAAAGGACACATACTTTTTCAAGGTGATCGCGCATGCTCATTGTCAAAGATGATTCTTTTGTCAAACCGTAAGGCAAAGCCTCGTGTGAGCTTCCTAGTCACCCCTGGTTAACAGGCCCATTTCCTTCGAAGATAACGCCAGGAAAGGTTGGCTAACGCAATCACTTGCTTTCCTTGATATATGGAATGCCTCAGCTACTTCTCTTGTGTAGCTGTCATTATGAACAAACAAGATTTTTGTGTCAACAAAAAATAGCACACACAGACACTCAGAACAGTGCTTGGACAAGTTAGTTGATTTCTTTTGTAATGAATTCTTGTGCTCAAGAAGCCTCACCTTAATGCACTGGCCTGTTTGCCCTATGTATGTACGGCCGCATGACAACAGTATCTGGTACACAACAGCGATTTTGCACGGAACAAACTTGTTAACATGTTTTATTAGGCAGCCTGAGCTTCTTCCCGATGCCTCTATCTTCCTTTGAACTGTGGCTCCCACCTTGCTCACTTTATTAGGAACAGAGAACAGCACATTAACACCATACCTGGCGCCTACTTTCCAAAACTTGTGGGAAAGAGAATGCACGTAAGGCATTACGGCTACCTTGCGATTACAGTCATCCACATTACTGCGCTGCTCTAGGTCGCGTTTCGACGGTTTCAATGTTCTCATTAATCTACTAACACATTCTACAAGAACAGAGTCTTTGAAACCGTCTTCCCTGCAGCAATGCACCTGGGTCTCTAGACTAGTACTCATCTTGTGAGCACAAGACTTCTTTACTGCCATTCCTAGGCAGCCAGAGGCCATGCCGTTTTTTACAAGTTTGGAGTGACACGACTTGTAGCTCAGAAGTGGCTTCTCGCTCCTGGGGGCATACTGCCAACATAGGTGGTCCTGTTGAAAAGTAGCTGAGGCATTCCACATATCAAGAAAAGCAAGTGATTGCATTAGCCAACCTTCCCTGGCGTTATCTTCAAAGGAAATGGGCCTGTTTACCAGGGGTGACTAGGGAGCTCACACAAGGCTTTGCCTTACGGTTTGACAAGAGAATCAGCTTTGACAATGAGCATGCGCGCTCGCCTTGAAAAAGTATGTGTCGCTTTTCCATTAAGCCACTTACAAGTTCAACGCCATGTGTGCCTCTTTTTCCTTCGTCTTGTGTTTAAGAAAGTGCTGTTTTATATTTTTACAGTGGAACCTCACCAACTCGCCCAATTTGCGTGTCTTCTTCAGTGTATTTCCTTCATTTGGCTCTTTTCTCATCATGGCACACGTTTAATGCTTCTTGCGAAGTCGTGTCGGATGCATCACGAGCTCCAGTTAAAGAATAGCTGTGAATGCCTTAACGGCTCCCAATCCGACAGATGACAGTGTGCCAGGTCTTGAAACTGTACATTCTGCACAATTTCTGGAACTTGCTTCGATCGTTTTATGCTCAGATGCAGGTGGTGTCAGTGCTTCATCTTTGGAACCCGTGATTCTTACAGTTACACTGCTTAAGCCGTGTCGAACATTGGTAGCAGAATTCCTTAATCTGACAATTTTCTCACCGTTACCACCAACGGGAATTCCCTCACCCTGCGAGTAAATCAAGCTCAGTTTAGACCTCGCCACTGAACTTCCTGCTGGTTGTGCGAGTGCATCCAACGGTCTTTTTTCTGATTCTGAGCCTGGTTCAACGGGCACGAGAGATGGCGAAGGCCCACGGCTACCTGGAATAAGGAGGCCGCCAACCTTGGGTGCACAGTGCGCTTGCTCAGAATAAATGTTTATACTCTCTCTCCCTGTTGAACTTCAAAGTCTGATATAGCGTCTAAGATGTTGCATTCAAAGTTTTCACAATTCTCGATGTTACCTTCTAGTTCATCAAGGTGTATAGCGCAATGAATCTGGCGGTCTACGTTATTCAATTCCTGTCTCATCAATTCAAAATGTAAGCAATATTCCTTGAGCTTACCGATTTTCGGCGATCAGGACAAAAGTAATATGCCACTTTTTCATGACTTCTTAGATGTCTGCATGCAATGTTCTCCGCATATCTTGGAGCCCCTTCATGTTCTGGTCTTCTGATCTGTCTCCTTCACGCTTGCAAGTCCACAGTTCTTATGCGTCAAGATCAACAATGCTGGTGTGGCCTGCAGGACAGGTGTTGTCACAGCAGAAGC
The DNA here is from genome assembly GCF_013339695.2 of Rhipicephalus sanguineus. NCBI lineage: Eukaryota > Metazoa > Arthropoda > Arachnida > Ixodida > Ixodidae > Rhipicephalus > Rhipicephalus sanguineus. The sequence continues at coordinate 11,781 of NW_023615649.1, forward strand.
TCACTGTCCTGGCCTCGCAAACCTCTAGGTTGCTGCTGAAGTGAAAATCCAGTGGACGGGCAGACGTGTCGTTAGCTGCTCCGAGGGCTGGCCTGACAAGGATGGGCCTCTTCTTCTTTCATGGACATCCAGCTTTGCAAACCTCGGGCCATTGTCTTGAAGGGCAAGGACAGACCAGAGTCGAACTAAACGTGATGTGCTCACTCCTTAAAAACCTCCAGGTGATGAATGCCGCCTCATCAACCCATGAATCACTGTCTTGTCTCAATTCCAACCGGAGTTGTAATCACGGGCTTCACAGCACCAAATGTAAAGAATAGAGACCGATGGCACGGCTGCCTTCTTCTTCCTCCTTTAATGCCACACTCCAATCTGCATGGCGATTGTAGGTGCGCAGTGCACAATCGTCCCCACCTTCCATCTTCAACAGCCTCCATGACCAGGCACTGCCCACTTGAACCTCACCGCTCATGGTGTGTCCCCTAATTACATAAGTACATGTGAGGTGCCTGTTGGTACGGAGAGCACTTGGCACGTTGATGCGTTGTTCTCGATAGTACAACACCCCGCCTATAACTTTTGCAATATCTTAAGTGTTTGTAAGATGCCACAGCACAATTCTTTTTAATAACTTGCAGTATAGCACAAACGTAAAGTACACATTACACTTACAACCAATGATCATAGTGCAATTAGTGATGGAATGTACGTCGCACTCAGTGCTCGAATTTCCTGCACTCTGATGCTGCTATTGGTGCTGCCCAACAAACTTTCTTGGAGTTGTTGCAAGGTCCCTTTATGTAACCAACTGATTTCTCAGAGCTGCTCATACTTGCCCATGCCACCACTGTGAACTTGAGAAGATCATGTGGGTGCAAAAAACCAACTAAGACTTCTGCTGAACCAACGCATAGTGGCTTCTACCAAAATTTGCAACACCATACTGGATGTTTTTTTAACATAATGCCACATGCGTGACGTTGCAAAACTGAAAACAGGGCCCCGTTCAACTAAGGTGCCGTAATTCCAGTACTCACCTTGCTTTTATGTAATTTTAAATTGAAGCTCTTTTGTTTTCTGTGGCATGCAACAATCTTATACGGCGCATTCAGTCATTATTCTCTATACTTTCTGAAAAGCAGAAAACCTTGCCCAGAACAATGTGACATCAGCTAAATGGTAAGTCAGAGTGGTGCACTCCACATCTGTGCTCCAAAGTAAATAAATACTAACCACTAGCTATAGACCTTTTCAACAGAGAAGAAGAGCATCTCCTTCTGGACTATGCATACCTGCCAAGTTTGGAGAAACGGAATCCGGGAGAGTTACTGAACCGGAAGGGGGGGGGGGAACTATTTCGACCACGGGAGGAGGGGGAATAAAGTATGCCAACCGCGGGGGGGGGGGGGGGATGTACTGCGATAGCAATTATATGTACATTAGGCAGTTTTAGAACAGCGTACGCAAAGCTTTGCGCTGGCTTTTAGCGCAACTGCGCCTGCGCGTGCGTCCTACGCTAAGCGCTTGCGGGCTCCCGGTATAAGTGACGGAAATAGCGGGCCGCAAACGCTAACGCTAACTTAGCGTACGCAATTCTAAAACTGCCTACTGTCAGCGGGATTTTGCGGTCGCCGCTGATCTGTACAGAGTCCAAACCAATAACATCGCTTACGCATCGTCTGTTTCACGTGCGAGTAAATGCGCGCTAGCGCTAGGGACGAACGCGGTTGAAGCAGAGATGAACGGACCCGGCCGTCACCGTCGCGCGCAGGGCACATGCGCATAACATCGCTCCGCGGGCGAGCCTGTCGTCGCTTGCTTACAGTTATTTTGTCGGGCAAGGGACCATAAGGGGCGCCGTTGAGACGGGGACGGTCGCGAGCGCTGGCGAACGCGCTATCTAGACAGACATCGACTACCCTTTTAAGTGCTGGACTGCGGCGCAAAGTGCACAGCTACTTCATGCGCAATGAAACTGAGTTGAACCTTTCTACCATCGTTAAAAAAGAAAGAAGATCCTTTCTTCTACTGGCCAGACAACTTTGCTCATGTGGCCAGACAAAGCAGTGGACGCGCGGGGCAAAACTGGATTTCCGGGAGATTTCTCTATGACCCGTACAACCGGGAGAAACGTTCAAAATCCGGGAGTCTCCCGGGTAATCCGGGAGACTTGGCAGGTATGACTATGGCACGAGAGTACAAAGGCTGAAGCACAGCGACGGCGTTGCCTTTGCAGAGCATTCTTGGGGGGGGGTCATGCCTAATTACCACAGCCCAGAGGGGATTATGGCAGCGCCCAGGAAGACTTGGTTTACAGTACAAATTAGCTGGCCAGTACATAAGGCTTATAAAGATAGGCTCAAGGATTAGTTGAAACTACATCTTCATTATTGCCTTGTTTTAAGAAGGCACATATTATAAACGTTTTACAATAAACGTCCTTGTGAACCCGTGCACAATTTTCTCATTGCCTGCGACAGTGCCTTGTAAAGCTGTGGTGGCCCATGCACGTCATGTAGTTTGCTACACACCTCTCTCTTTGGCAATGATGATGAATCCTGCAGCATGTCTATGATGATGGGCAGCAGTTCGTTCATCCACTTGCGCATCTCTGTCCCGCTCACCTGGAATGAGCACAATGTGAAAAGTGGCAAAAGTGCAGCAATGGTTTAAAAGCAGAGCCATGAACTTAAAGGAGTACTGACATGAATTTAAAAATTTTTTGGGTTGTTGCTCTAAATGAAAGCACGGGTGTCGAGAACCCTAAAAAGAGTGTCGTGGTGCCTGGGGATGCATTGCATATATTTTTAATACCGCTTCTTTCAACCAGCAGTTTCGGTTTCGGTTTCGAGAGGGCGGCTTCATAGTGACGTGTCAAGTCTGCCCGTGACGTCACGGGCAGACTACAACCCACGAAATATGCACCTGCTGTCCTTTGCTGTCAGTCGAACGTGGTTCATGATGAGTGAACTGTCGTCCAGTGCCTCCGACAGCGATTTCTGTGATTTAAGCTGCATGCAGAACCCAGACTTCGCAAACCAAGTGAGCTGACTTGAAACGTCATAGGGCTCTCCATGCGGCGAAGCTGCCTTGCAGATGCTGGGAGGTGAAAACTTTAAAATCAAACTTAAATATTTATACGTGTTTCCCGGATGCGGTGTGGGGAGAGCGTTAACACTACATGCCAAGGAAACCAAAAACGTCCGTTTTGCTGCACTTCAAAATCGTGTCAGTACTCCTTTAAACTGAAGCAAGGCCACATCTCTGAATAAAAGAGCCATTGCCTTCTGTTATTACCACTGGAACACTCCATGAAAGATCAAGCAATTCAGTTCTGTGGAAACCTGCATTATACTGCATTCACTCACGTAATGATCCCCACCTTTTTTCTAAAAAAAAAAAAAATTAACGGAGACCTCAAGGTGCGGACGCATTACGTGGGCTAAAATATTTACAAGAGGAATCAAGATACAGCTTGAAAACCTTTACTAACAGTGTCTGTGAATAAATGAGGCCAACTCACCTGTGCCTGCTCTCCAACTGCTGCCAGGACACATATGACTACCCCAGGGTTTGGATCTGGAGCCTTGAGCTTTGGAATAAGCACCTGCACCAAGTCCCTGAGAATTACAATTGGGCCCCCTATGACGCCTTATGAAAATGGCAAGGAAAGCTGCTCACTAGTGAGCCATGTGGTGAGAAACATGCAGCCACTTTTTCGGTTGTCATTTTATTCCGTCAAATGAAATGAAGTCATTGCATGAAGTCACTGCATCGGCTAAAAGGACGAGGACAAAGTGAAAACACAAACCGACAAACATAGGTGCCCGTATTTCTCAGTTCGTGCCTATTTTCCTCAAGAAGTGTGACTGCTGGTTCCTAGTAATTCCATTCATGCAAGATACGTTTTCGTGAGAGCGGTTCTTTAGCGACAAGAAAGCCTGAAGAAGTGTCCTTGAAAAGCATTGTAGAATCTCTTTTAACCGTGCGCTCAGTGAGCATACAGTGAAAAAACTTACAGCCAGAATGGGCTCCATGTATGGTCGTATTAGCCCTGGTGCATTGGACAGGAGGTGGCCCAGCATCTTGGCCGCCTGCTCCTTGTTTCGAACCACACCGGAATGCTCCAACTCTGTCAGATTCTTTACAAAATGAAAACAGAGCACAGGAGAGGTGCCGTCGTAAGAAATAAGCAAACAAAAGATGTCACCAGCAATGTAGGCACGTGTGAGCAGCACCAATGGGGCTTTAAAGCTCATCATATGTGAAGCTGGTTTGTCTGTGCATGCGGCAGAAAATGTGTATCATTCCTGCATGACGCAAAACAGTGTTCTTTGATAATGTGCGTCGATGCTGTCACACACCGTATTTCCCAAGAACACGGCATTAGACAGAAGCAGCAGCTGAAGCACGGGAACGCTGTGCTGCTCCTCATCAGCAGTGAGAAAATATACCAACATGTAGGTAAAGCTTCCTTCAAGCTCCTTTTCTTTTTAATTTTTCAGCATGCTGATTTCCTCTATTTGTGCAACACGGCACACAGCATTACGTTGGCACTGCAGTTCTTATCATCCGCTGCGTGTTGATATGTACGTTCCATATACGCACATGCGAACATGGAAGCAGATTTTGCATAAGGCCTATAGAGTGGGCTGTATGGTTATAGGTTTTACAAAGCATGATTTTTATGAAGTGAATTGGGTTGACTTGTTGGTTAGATACAGCCAAGGAGGTTGAAAAAAAGCTTCTGGAGTGGAGCCGGCGCGCCGCCGCTGAAGCCGACGACCGCCATATTGCTCCAGGCAGAAAACGTGTGGGTCGTCGCTTGAGCCCACGCGGAAGTTCCACAGATGGCAAATTTCTCCATTCTTTTGATGACAAGCGTGTGTTGTGGATGTATCATTTTTTGGACTGCGATCCACTCGATAACCACATTTACAATTTGTCGAAGACTGCCAAGCTGTACATAAAAAACGCCGGGCCTGCGCGCAGCACAGTCACAGCGAAAGCTGGAAGAGCGGCCTTTCTAGATCCCGTTCTAAACTCTCTTGGGGGAACTAATACAAGTACACTTGCAAGGTACCCACTACGCCGCAAATCATAATTTTTGTGAAGTACGGAAGCAATCACTATGCCATTATTCGTCTGTCTGCGGATAAGCGAGGTACCCGCTACACATCTGTAAGGCATTATGTGAACTTTGTTGATGCTGCCTGTGGTTGCTGGATGAAGAATTATGGCTGAGCCTTTTGTAATGGATTTGAAGCAATTAACGATCCGATCACTCGTTGCTCAATTAGCATTATGTGACGCCTGGTGGTTATTTTACTCTTCTGACACGCTATATTACGCATTTAACGCAATTCCTTGCCCGACATGACGCCTGTAAGGATGTTTTTGCAAAGGAGTTCCAGTCACTAGCGTGGCTCTGTGGTAGAATACTCGACTCCCATGGAGAGGACCGGTGTTCAAATCCCATATGAGCCTGTTTATTTTTATTTATTTCATTTTTCTTATTTCTCGCGATAGTAGTTACGGACACTGGCGGCGGCAACGGACAACCACCCCACAGCCGTTGTGATCTGATAACAGCTTTCGCTGTAAAATCAGGCTTCACCACATTTCAAAAGAAATCAACTGGAAGAAAATTCGGCAGATCCCACGCGTTGTGGAAATCTGTTTCATGCGAAGCAGTCAGCGAGTACTTCTATGCTGTATTTTATGGCTTTGAGCCAAGTGTTACGAGGTGGATCAACGTGTTTTTGTAAGTGTAGTAGCTGTGTCCGCATCGTGGGCTTACCAGGCACGTCGACAACACTGGCGTTTAAAGGGTAACTTATGGTGCAGCGTAACGCCAGCCCCTCACGTAAGAGTACATAGGTCAGTATTATCGAAACTAAGTGCACATTATGGTACAACCATGTGGATATGATACGTAACTTTCGTTAATGTATTCCTTTGGGTCGAGCAATGCTTCAATATATAGCTTGCTGAAACAGAGGAATACAAATGTAATGTTTATTACACTGCTATAAAAGCGGAGCCAACACTGGAACCGCAGACGTTAATCTGATATGACGCCTGTATCGTAGGAGTACATACGTACTGTGCATTGCTTTCTTGCAAAATTAGATAGCCAGCACCACAACCACACTTGACGTTGCACCGAAATTACTGCATAGGCTCTTTTTCCAAACCAGTCTATATACCCGACGTACCTCTGTGGTAGAATACTTGATTGCCACGCAGAATGCTTGGGTTACATTCCTACTGTGATCTTAATATTTATTCTTTCCATTCGTCAGGTCAATGCTCCCGATGTCGGTTTTTCTTAACGCTCTCGCATTTAAAGTACCAATGTCTGTTTTCGCCGTTCCTGGGTAGATATAAACTGTCAATCACATGTGGCGCATACCCGTACACCACGGCCAGTGGTAAACGGCTATGTGCCACACGTGTCTGGAGGAAAGGGTTTGACGACCTACGCGACAGGATTTTCCTGTTATTCATGTCATGATACGACAGCCATATCCGTCAAATCCTCTTACCCTCCCATGCCGATCTTGGTCTACACCAAGTTAAGGAGGCGATCATGAGAGCACCTCGGCATGGGTGGCTAGGTAGATAGATTCGTAGATAAAAACGCTGAATGTGCCAAAGGTTCGCTAAGAAATGCCTAGCATTTAAAAATCCCAGAGCGGAGTAAGAACGCGGCTGACAATTAAGGACTGCTATTTTTTAAAAATTTATAGACGAGTGTAAACAAGAGCTGCAGCAAGCTAGTCAATTAATCTGCTTTCGTATCACTTCTTTTTGCTGTGTTTACTTTTTAAGGGTGCGTGTTTCATATGGTTAGTTTCGTGATTGTCTGCATTATGCGTAAACCAGCTGCAGCAAAACTGGTCAACTAGTTTGCTTTTGTATCTTTTCTTTTGCTGTGTTTAGTTTTTAAGGGCGCGTGTTTCATACGGTTAGTTTCGTGACTGTGTGCATTATGATGCATTTTGAAGTTATTTTGGATTTCTTGCTTTATCGATTCACGTATAAACCACATTGTATATTCTTCTTTTTTTCTTTTGAAATTGTGTAAAAGCCGGGGGAATAAAATTTTATGTACCACTTATTAACTCCTCCATGTGCTTCATTTCGGGAATGCTGGAAGCGAATTCTACGTGTTATCAGGCACGCTTCAGCCCATGTATAATGGTGTAAAAAACTGCCTTCTTCAATCCTGCAGGACAACAAAAAAATTCGGCCAAATAAGTGGCACTAACTATCCAGTTCTCACGCTGAAACGCCCCCGCGGAAGCTCACAATTACGCTGTCCGCGCTCAAGCTGCGCTGCCTCTTGCCCGGAGCAAAATGGCTGCCAACCGATTTCCCAGGCTTCACCCGCTCGCGTGGGCGCGTATAGGGGACCTCCACTCCAGAAGTTTTTTTTAAACATCCTTGGATACAGCATCACACTCTTTGATGGCCCAGTGTTGAAGAACTAATTTCCACAGCATAGTCACAAACTGTTCACCACTGAAATGTGGAATGCCATATGGCTACAAAACGCTTAAAGGGGCCATGACACCCAATTTTCGATCAGAGAGAATGTGGGTTAATCCTCGTGAGTTCACAAACAAGCTGGCAAAATTTTAGCATATTTGGTCGAGCACTTAACTTATATTTTTTATAAACATGCGAACAGCCCGAGAGACAGGCAACACTGGTGCACTCGCGAACCGCGACGTAACATGGTGCTTTCTTTGCGACCGTCTGCATTCCGGCCAATGATTTTGTTTCGTGGTCAGCTGCATGTGCAATGGAGCTATTTCAGCTTTCTTCAGCTTGGCACTGAAATTGAACAATCTGCAGCGGCTGAAACTTTGGTAGAAGACAACGGCTTCGCTCCATGCAGCCCATGACGTCCCATACACTATGGCAAACTGGCGGTCGCCGTCGGCGGGTGGGGTTTTACACCGGCGATTTCTAGGGCTCATTTTGCAATGAAATATTCTTTTACAGTCCATTCTTCATACATGTACAGGCACAATAGATCTTCTACTTTCATTTCTCACTTAAAACCACAATTTGTTGGGTGACCATGTCATGGGCCCTTTAAAACTACAATGACTCTCAGTAAGCAGAAATCTCTTCAACAGAACTACTGCTGCAGAACAACTGCCTCTGATGTGATTGGTTTCATACCCAAGTTCTGCACCCCTGTTCGTTTCTCAGTGAACGAAACTTGCTAAACTGTCCTGCTAAACTGAACATATGTTCCTGGTCACTTCAGGTTCCGTTAAATCAAAGTGTACTGTATTTCATACATATAATCGCTTTGAAAATTGGTGCTCAAAGTAAAAAAAAAGGTCCAATAGATCTTGTGAATGTGTTCAGCTTGCGAGTCACAGGCAATGGCCCAATAACAGAAGCACAGAGTTGTTCCACTGTAGATGAATGACTCCCAAACAGTTGACCAGCCCTTTTTTGCCATTTGCTTGATGAGGCTTTGGTGCATGACATTGCTGAAAACACCACATATAGCAAGAATACTTGTTCATCCCAATTCTATTCCTAATTCCTAATTTGTTTGTAGGCCTAGCCGATTAACCAAAAAAGTGAATTATCCGGAGTCAATATTTATAAATGTTGACTCTAGTCAAAAGTCTCCAGTGTCCTGTTGTTCACGGATGCGTTAAATTCATGGCAAACATGATATCAAAAATAATTCTTTTTTTTTTAATCTGAAACGAGTGACAATGTTTATAATTGTGAAAGTCATTCCATTGGTCGGCATTTCTTCGTGCCATTCAGTTTTGAAATGCCCTTCCTCATTTCATTGTCCCCGAAAAAATTCATGATAACTTTCGCCAGCTCATCAATTCACATTCCACTGCATATATCACAGTATATATCACCTTTGTTTTCTTTTAGTCATGTGTGTTTTGTTAGCTCTCTTGTTTATGCGTTACGTTACTTCTTTTAACTCATTCGTGTATTCTTATTTCTTTAACTTTTTTGCTGCGTACTCATGTACGAAATATATCTTTTTGACTTCTTCTCTAATTGGCAAGCCACCACTCCAATATATTTATATGTAACCTACTTGTTTATGGGTTCATGATTATCTCTATTCTTGTTTTTTTATTTTGTTTTTTTTTTTGCATAATACATTGAACTACCACTTTCATTTTTACTCTAGTAATCATGTTGCTTCTACGATGATTGTTATGTAATCTTCTAATGTGTTCATGAAGTCATGTGTATGCATTATGCCATTTCATCCTGTATGATATTGCCAGGGGTGAGACGGCTGAAACTGAAGTGGGAGCAGTTTTTGGAGCAGTAAAATTTTGATTTTGGAGCAGAAGAACCTTGATTTGGAGCAGTTAGCGGCATTTAACATGTCGTCTTAGGAGCTTGAAAAAACCAATTTTTAGCAACTTGTGGAGACAAGTACATATTTTAATTGGCTTAGAATACACCTATCACTAAAACAGCCTTTGGAGAAAGTTCTTTTAACAGATTATCACCAAGTATGAACTACACTACCTTTCTACATACCCCAAGACCTATCAGCCCGTGTAACAAACATATGCAATAATTGAAAAAAGGTTCTGGAACCAGGTTCACCTCAAACATTTGAAAAAAAGAAAAATGAAAAAGCATAACACTTATCATAAAATTAAAAAAAAATCGTGATTACACAAAAATTGTAGTCACATAGCAGTAGGCCTCTGTTTAAGATCAGTGATATAACTTAGCATATTACTGCTTTAGCTTTTTGTACATCTGCTTCGTTTGCTTATTCAGAGCTTCCTGTAGGTCAGTGTTACTATTTGTCAGGAGAACATCACAATAAGCGCCTTCAGCTATCTGCTCAGCCACGCGGTTGGCATAGCGTCAAGTGTACTGCACGCTTTTAACAGACAACAAAAGCGTGCTGCACCACAGTTCGCTGCCACCTCATGCGGGACCACTTTCAAGAGTGCGGCACGGGTGCCAAGAAACCTCGCCGCCCTGACTATCTCGTCAAACATGAGCGTGTGGTACTGCAAGAGTAGCGCCGTTCCAGGCACATAGGCAAGGGGGGGGGACCCCCCTTGCCTATGTGCCTGGAATTTGCCTACGTGCCTGGAATTTCGGGGGGGGGATCGGCCAGCCTTCTATATTCCCGGGCAACTTTTTTTTCTTTTTGCTAATAAGACGTCCAACTTATGCTGACCGGACCCCAGGACTCGTAAAGTGCTTACACCCATTCTCTTATAATGGCGTATCCAGACAACGGACCGACCCACGGGCGGCTGAGTCACGTGACAGTAGGAACACGAGTGGCCCGTCCGCTTGCGCGATACACATGTGCAGTCCGAAACGGGAGGAATAAAGCCCGGGCCGAGTCCTGTTCCAACCGCAGATGATGCAGCGCGCGCGTCTCGAAAGAGAAACCGCAAGTTCGAAGAGCTACCAGTGCACTCGGCTACCGAAAAAAGAAGAAAAAAACCTGTCTTGTTGACACCCCACCACTCCAAGCACACGGCCCACAAGCGAGGATGGGGGGCTACCGAAAAAAGAAGAAAAAAACCTGTCTTGATGACACCCCACCACTCCAAGCACACGGCCCACAAGCGAGGATGGGGACGGGTGGTTCGTGAAAATGTTTTCAGCATTGTTGGCCCTCCCGATCCCCGACCCAGCTATGGACTCCCCCAACTGGAAGTGAAGGGTCACGTGACGGCGAGGCCGCGGGCCAAAAGAGCGGTTTGGCCCGTTGTCTGGATGCACCGTCTTGAAGAAAAGAAGACCCCTTCCCCTTCCCGCCAGAGGCGACGAAGACTGCATTCCGCAGCGAGGTTCTTGAAAGCTTCTGTCAATGATCCTCGTGGGGCCCACCGCACGAACACCAGGATCGGGTGGCAGCGCCCTTGGGCAGCGGTCACTGTGGATGCGAGGTGCCGTGCGCGCCCCTCAGTTTTATGGCATGGGCAAAGCGGAGCGCCTATTGTTGATTCTGTTGATGCGACTTTGCTATAGCCCCTGTGACGGGCCGGGCCAGCCATCCCGTCAGCGGGGCCGCTACCTCCACTGCTCCCGAGGCTCATTATCGCACCTTCCGTGAATGACCACCTGCGGCACTCAGGGAGGAGAAGCGACAACTACGGGGAACCGTACCGAAGATGCCTGTTACAAGCGTTGAAACACGACCTTGACATCTGGTCGTCAGGCACCGGGGAAACGGGAGTGATGGGGACGGCCAGTGGCTTTTCTGCACAGCACTCAGAACACTGCGCGTTGGACATAAGAGACGGCACGCTTTGTTTGAGCGTTGAAATTCCTGGACGCCCCCGCATCTACGGCAAGTTTGCCAGTTGCCCTCTCCAAGTTTTGCGCTTGTGCATTTTCTTGCTCTGCTTTGCCTCAGGAGAGGGTCATGCGTGGCTGTGGGCTATGAGGGCGGTCGTCGGACCGATACAAGCTGATTGACAATGAAATATGTTGCGTAAATAGTGACAATTGGTTTGGCATCACCGAGGGGCGGAGTCAGGGCCTATGAAAAGCGACCGCAGGACCATGGTCAAGTGGAGGAAAAGAGAGAGGAGATCAAGAGAGTCGCGAGATAGTTGGACGTTGATTTTGGCCGACAAAGTTCGGTCGCTCGAAGTCCCGAAAAAAAAAATGAACATCTAGGTGCTTGGAGCACGAAGAAGTCCGCCGCAATGACCTAGGAAGGCCTCCGGACGAATTGGACATTGACCCGGAGGACAACTCTCGAGCCTCGACTCGAACCGACCCGAACGAGCCCCTAGGCCTGAGGCATGGACTCACTCCCCACGAAACACAAAACATCTATAAAACGTCTTTAAAACGTTTAAAACCTCTATAAACCTCTATAAAACGTTCTATAGAGGTTTCGTGTTTCGTGGGTCGTGAGATGAGCCACACCCCTTTCTATTTTCACGAACTTTGCGAAGCGGGAAGCAGCGTATTGGGACATTGCGCAGTTTAACTAATTATTATCTTTACCCTCTTGTGCTGATCACGTTATTTTATTATCATTGATATCCTCCTCCTGTATTCTGCATTTTACGTCGCGAGTGTTGTATTTCTTTGTTATGATTTTGTGTAGTGTGTGTTGTGTGAGGAGAGCATGCGCATATGCCATTTATAATTGCTATTAAATAATTTGTTTGTAAACAAGGAAAGCTCATTGCCTCTCTTCCTTGCTGGCTCCAGCACGAATCCTTTCGAGTAGAAGTTGCTGAGATGCGTAGCCAAGAGGGGGCGAGCGAGTGTAGGTAGTGGCCTCCCCTCTTTGGTGGTCGATAGAAAGGGGGGACGTCTCATTGCCATGGAAAGACTTTCTTTCGAACAATCAGGCCTTGCCCCCCCCCCCCCGAAAAAAAAATCCTGGCTACGTGCCTGAAGCATACTGTACACTTTTATTGGGCGACAACACAAAGGAGCTTTCCAGAGTGCCGCGGAACCCACAACTTTTTCTTGAGCATGAAGTCAGTCAAAAACGTCTCGGCAACCACAGTATAGGCACTGCCACTGCCCGCATTGGCCTGTTTTCTTTTCTTTAATGTCAAAGGCCATCGAAAATTGATGCAGAACTCTCAACTCGTCTCCTCCTCCCCACCCTCCCCCCCGCCACTCCACGACTCGCATAAAGTGCCTGCCAACCATACGCTGCATGCTTCAGGGACCGCGCAGCGTAAGCAACATCTTCACATAAAATGGAGGCATGCCTGTCGCACAGCGAAATGACTGTCGACCAATACCCCAGTCAAAAAGCTAAGCCTAAACGCTTGTGTAGCCCACAGCCGGCACAAAGCGACTCCTCTTACGTATATCAAAGTGCTCGCTGTGCGCTTTGATTACAAAACCAAGCAGTGGCAAATCACCGTGCATGAAAACTGTGCCACATGATCACCGACACACCATGAGCTACAAATAAAGCGCCGAGGTGCCCGTTAAATCGTGCAAGTTCCATGGCGTACACTAGACGACGAGTCTTTAGTGCTGCTACCATGTGGGGCTCTCGCTACCCGCAGACACCTGATGTGCGGATGCAGTGTCGATCAACGTTACTAGAACAAACTCAGTTTAAAAGCTCCGCCGGAGAGGCAAACCGCGTGGCGGTCGTGAGAACTAGTGGCGCTGCAGTCACATCTAGCTCCCGCGGCTGGCGCTTGTTGTGATCGGCGCCGACGATCTACGAGCGCACGTGGGTTGCAGCGACGTCTGCGCTTTGTTAGCTCGTCATTTTTGCGATTGTTCTTGACCACGCTTAGCGTCTTGTGCGAAGACACGTGCATAATGTGCGCAGCGTAATGAGGGCAAACAGATTCACAGTGCGGTATGCCGACTTGCATTGCGCCGGGCTGCAAGAGCAGCTACTGCAACGACTCCACGACACTTTCGCTTCATGACACTTCTTCGGACCTCAAAAAGACCCTATGCCATTCAAGCTTTGCATCGTAAAGATAGAAAGCTTACTGCGAAATGCAAGGTCTGTGACGTTCATTTTGAGAAAGACGACATTGTAAAGCACTATCGTGTTGTCGTTGTGGGACAAGAAGTTTTGATCCCGCGTGGAAAGTGGGAACTCGCGCCCGGGGCTATGCCGCGCTTGTTCCCAGCACTTCTACCCCACATTTCAAAGCCAAAATGTTTGGGACCAGGGCGTAAATCCCCCCCAAAACGCACGGCGTCTCGCGAAAGCCCAGTGCCCAGTTTGGAGGAGCCGCCAGAAATAGAGCAGCAAAACGATAGGCAGGCGATTACCTATATACTCTACCGAGACTGAGAGTTGCATCACACTGACATTCGATCAGTTGTCAACTATCGCTATGCCTTCCAAGCAGTGGATTTTCGAGAGATTTTGCGACGAGGTATCGAAGAAGATGTGCGGAATATTTTACACTCGCCTGCCCTGGAACGGACTGCTCAGCACAAAAATTTGACACGCAGTATACACAGAAAGGACGAGGACCAGCGCTGGTCCCCGTCTTTTCTATATATATGTACCATGTCAAATTTTTTGCGCTGACCAGTTTAATAATGGAATACCAACTAGCCCAATCCCACACTTTGCTTCGGGAATGGAGACGTACTTGTGCAAATGATAATTGTAGTTGACGAGCAGTTACAGCACGAAACGCAAACGGCTGTCGTAGAGTGTAAGAAGTGCTGCGGGCATGGAACATCTGCTCGGTGAAGTTGAAAAACTGAAGTTGTGCGAAGGAGTCAATACTGACGACTCTGCTAGCGACAAAGTACGCGCGAATAACTGCTCGGTGCTCATATTACGGCCAATCTGTTCGAATTGTTTAAGGCACCATAGAAGGATGCAACATAGAAAGGTGTGACATCGAAAATACAACTATCCGCTGAAAAAATTGCTCAGAGACGACATCTATTCGATGTAATCGCACACTGTGATTTCATTTACAGAGTTCTCTAAAATTTTCCGATTTTGGGTCAGTATCCCTTTAATCGTCGCGAAAACGTGTCTTGTAAACATTGCAAAGCACTGGTGATGTTTTTCGAGAAAGTTTTTTTTCAATAAATTGTAGACAACATGAGTACTGTTCTACTAGAACGTTTTTGTATCTTGAGTAAGTACGCTTCTTTGTACACTATAAAGGTTTTTACAAACGTGCTGGGTTGTTCTTTGTCTAGATAAGACGGCAGCGGCTAAAATTGTGGTGGTAGTTATAAAAATTACGCTGAAAACCCTCATTCGCTTAGAAACTCCTATGCTTGGATGTTAAGCGCAATGTAGACAGTTCAAATATAGACCGAACATCGATTTTTAGCCAATCAATGAACAACGCACGCGGGCCAATGCATACAGACGACCTTATGCATATCCCCCTAAGTAATCCGCAAATGAGATGCACGAACATCAAATGAAAGAATGATAATGTTTGATTTTGTCACTGGTACAATAAGAAAGTTGCCGCTAGAAACTTCGCGGTGGACTGCCGCGTTACGCCGTGGCAGCAGACGACGCGCCAATAGTGGCGCAAGACGGGACTGCAGCGCCGCTAGTTCTCGTGACCGCCGTTCGGACCACCCTCCTCCGCTGGCGGAGATACGGAGCTTTGAAACTGAGTTTGTTCTAGTAACATTGGTGTCGATGGCTTTGTTAAATGCAAAATGCAATGCAAATTTGCTCATCTAAATAAATTAATTAAATGCGAATGGGGGGTAAAACGGCAGCGGGTTGCATTCGTTCTGGCCGAATGCGGAACCCTAAGATGTCCTTCATAGAAAGAACCCCTGGGTTCCACAGAACCCAGTTTGAGAACCCACGCACTAGAGCCTTGCAGAGATGCGTCACATGCAGAAAGATAGTTAACGCCGCGTTGACACAACTAGGTACTCACCCACGACAAGCACACGCGTTAATGACCACACACAGCAGCGCCGTCACGAACACCGCAGCGAATGGAGGAACACACTATGCGCAACAAAGAACCTGAGAGTCAACCCAGCTACACATGCCACTCGGTAGTTTTTGCTAAGCGACAGCAGCGTCAGAACACACAGCCTAGCGAGTAGAAGCAGTACTCTCGGAGTACGGCAGCACATTTCTGCAGGGTCACGCATATTTAGAACAGTCCAGAAGAGATTATGGCGGCACCATGGGAGCCTTCATTAGAAAGGTGCATACTGGAAGAAAGACGCTTGGGTGTGTCTAAGTGTTCTGCAAAGTCTTATTTTCTTGGTATACCTGGTGCTGCTTGGAAAATCATGTTGTCCACTCAGCCTCTTTTCCCCACTGAAGCTCACGTGGGCATCAGAATTCTTGCTTTTGAGGCTGTTTTGGAGCATTCTGGCGCAATGTTTGCAATTTTTATGCGTTTGGAGCAGCTTGGCGCAGGAAAACCGAATTGTATCAAAAATACGCAATATGCGCAGCTGTCTCACCCCTGTATTAGATATTAAGTATGATCATTTATTATTGTGATGCCCCTTACCCAATTCCTCTTACGAGGCCTGTAAGGACTTTTTAAATAAATAAATAATGTCACAGCTCTGGGTCATGAATGTCACCAGTAAGTTTTGCCAAGCCAGGCATGCACAACAATATGGCACAGATTGCCACATGTTGTCAATGCTGCCATTAGAGTTGGGTGCTACTCTGTCGCATCATCTTCACCTCAAATTCCAATTGTGGCTCATGGCATGAATGATGTGCTATGTTGCATTTGAGAGGTGTTATAATCTCACTGCATCGAACACTGTTAAGGTTGTGAAGGTGTGAGCAGTAAAGAGAGAGAATTCAGGTAAAAGCCACCAAAAGACCACACAATGCAATGCAATGCAATGTCAATGCATACCTGTATGAGCACTTTCCTAAGAGGAGGCATGATGTACGCTGGGTTCAGACTGCTCAGCCGGCCAATAATGCACAAGGCAAGCTCCCGAATCTCAAAAACTTCATCATTCAGAGAGATGAACAAGGCACTGAGGTTCTCTGCTTGGGCCAGGTGGCCATCAAACTTCTCATCCAGGGATGCAAGCACACAGTAACGCACATCCGAGTCTGAATTTCAAGGGACAAAAAGAAACAATGTTAGTAACATTTCACAACTCGCAACAGTTGCATAATGTAATACTGTAATTACATGCCGCACAACAAAGCATGATTGGCAAGCAAAAACAACGATACGGTGATTGTAACTGCAAAGGATGCAGAACAAACAAAACCATAGACAAGAGATTACCAGTGTCCGTCACACCAGCCAGCAACAATTTTCCAAGCACTCTCTGGACATCATCCATGAGGGAAGGGCTGTATTTGCCAGTTGCTTTCATGTTCTGTAAACAGACAAAAATTATCTGGAGGAAAAACTAGCGGAACAACAGACGTAGAAATACAGCAACTAGTTGACTTTTAATAGAACCCAGTCACTACAAGCCAAAAGATGAAAGCACCAGCCACTGAGAAACTCTAAACATGTTTTTAATGAAGCCACTGGTCTTCATAGGCATCAAACTATCTCTGTTGGCAAGGTTTTGAAAGAGTGTTCCACACGACAAGTGAAAGGAAGTCGTGAGGTAAGAAGCTAATGTTGACAGATACAGCCAGTCATCACATAATAAGTTCTTGAAACCACATAAGAAATGCGTTGCACATGAAGCAATACAGTGTCTTTAGAGATGTCCCTCCTCAGACTACTTTATGGTGTGACTGAAGTACTATTCTACTAAAGCTTTTCAGTTTGGTCAACATTCTTTGGCATATGAAGACAAGAAGCCGCATTTTCTTAGCTAACAGGGCACATGAGTCTTTAAAATTTTTTAGAGGCATGAGTACCGTGTGACACTCTTGTTTCTTTTCCAAGCATATCTGGTCAAGCACTTACTTCCAAATATTCATAAAAAGTCTTCTGAAAAATGGAAATCAATGGCTCTAGTGGATATCTGAGCATAACAATTAACTATCAGGATAATTAATGCAAATTAATTTATTCAGTTCATCGGAAGATTGTGAGTAGCTGGGATCGCTGCAACACCTAACACTTCTTTCTAGCTGGCCTGAGAGATATGTTTTCTATGCTGTTATGCGAAAGCCTTTTATGCCTCATCAAATGAGAAAAGTGACAGTCAACAGCAGCGTCAACATGAATGATGCAAGAAGTCACATGATCAGACGTCACAGATTGCCAAAATTTGTGATGTCACTATGACGTCATCATGACGTGTCACATTAGGTGATGTCACATGATGACGTCCTCTAATTTAAGAGTACCTTACGCATAATTTAAGAGCACCCTAAATATAAAGTGACTCCAGAGGTGACGCTGTTCTTTACTTGCCAAGTAAACCACCTAATTGTTTCACCCTCACCCACATCTGGCACGTGCCAAAATTTTTATGGAAATCCCTCGATTATTTGTTTTAACTTTACTCAATACTAATTTCACTCATTGCTTTGATTTTGCTTTATATCAAAAAATTTATCTTCGGGCAAGCTATGGAAAAGGCAGACAATGGTGCTATTAGGCCATCTCAGTTCATGACTTGACAGTTCCCCAGGTACTGCTAACTTAATTTCAATTTTAAGACTACTTCATCAAAATAAAACTCTTGGAGTGAGAGAAATGAAGGCAAATGTGTGCTCACCTGCAATGCTGGTGAGAGAAGGCAGCAGCACGTTCGAACTGCTTCCAGCCGTATTTCTTTGTGCTCACTTGTGAGGTACGTATTAGCGCAATGCTTGACAAAGCTTGTCAGTGTGCGTCCTGAAATGTCAGGAGCAACAAGACGCAATGTTTTATTAGCAGAGTGCTAAGGGACAACCTGTAACAGGTTATATGTTTTACTACAGATATAAAGGGCAATGCTCCATTTGCACAACTCACAGGAAAGAATGCTGTTAGTTTGCCATGTCAACCTAAATTCGACATGATTAGCAGATAGGGTGTCCTTCTCTCGTGTTTTGTCCCGTGGTATCTACTCTTTGCTAGGCCCATTTCAAAATGTCATCACTGTTTCTTAGAGAGCTGAAGATGCTCATTGTGTATTTCATAAAATCAATGCCTTGCTAAGTTTTAGAAAATGCAGTTTCAATGCAATTGCACAGAACCATGTTGCCACACTCACCCTGAAAGTCAAAGCTACCCAAGGTCTTCAAAGCAAGCGAAATAGTTGCAACATCGGAGCTTTCTGCAAAATTTCAAGAAAATGTTACAATAAAGCAAACAATAACAGAAAGCATACTAGTAATCCAAACCTCATAAAAGAATAATGATACAAGTTCACCTTTTACCACATGATTAATTACATAACGTAAACATAACACAAACAAACAAGCAATCACTCAAAATCTGTCTCACCTCTAGCAATAAAATTTAGAGCAGCTGTGCCTATGGAAATATTTTTGTTATTCTCCTCCTGAAATATGTATGTTAGTCATTTGTCGCAATGTGCAAAATTAACAAACAGACAGGTTATTTTTCTAAGTAGATCGGATCAAACAGCGGCAGGTCCGTTCTCTTTTTATCAGTGACATTTTTCACGAGAAAGAAATTTTGGTCATCTTGTGAGAGAATGATGATTCACTGTATTGTACACAGTGTGATCCAGGTAACTCGGGCCAAGATAACTAAAAATGGCCAACGAGATATGACAGTGCGATAGTGTTTTACTTACAAGAGACTGCTGCAAGCTAGCAACTTTTTTCTGTTAATGTTGATACCTAATTAGTGAAGGCTAACTGCCCAAGTGAATATTTGCTTGCATAGTTGCCCAGGCTTGCAAGTCAGATTGTGTATCACACTTGAAAGCATCATGTACGGTTGCTTCCATACATTTTTCTTAGTTATTTCTTCCTTATTTCAATGTTGTGGCTCCAAGCCAAAAGAATGTACCCTCAACTAGCTGAAGAAAAGGACCCTGAGAAAGCAAGTGGAGCTAACACACTTTTGCCACAAATAAAAGTGCACTGCTCCTGCCACAAGCAGCTGATGAACTCTGGGGGCTGCTCACAGTTACCTGTCACCCCAATATCTACCCCAAGGATAGAACGGCAGCATGGGTTAGTTGGTGATTTAGAATCAACATATTTGCACAGCGCTAAGTGTACGAGGACATATGAAAGGACACAACACAGGCGCTAAGTGTTGTGTCCTTTCATACGTCCTCATTCACTTAGCGCTGTGCAAATATGTCGATACCCCAAGGAAGAACTTCTGTTGAACCAACGCATAGTGGCCACCAAAATTTCCAATGCTGCACGGTATCTTACTCCATTTTTTAGACAAGATGAGCATGTGATGTTGCAAAACTGAGCCTGCAACAGCAGTGAACAAAGTTGTCACAAAGGAAAGCTTCATTCTTTGTGGCATCTGACAAGCTTTGATGCTGCATTCATTGGAATGTGGGAAGAACACAGCATGGTTTGGTGCTGTTCCACTATGGGCAATGGTTGAGGTTGAAATCAAGTTCCACAATTTATTGAAATTCGGTGACAGCCCAATCATGCTGACATTTTTTGTGGTCCACTTCTGCATAGAATAGAAGTGGTCCGCAAAGAGTGAATTTTAACATAACGACGCCAAGTGCAGACTTCATGAACCCCTTTATACAGTCTGCACCCAATACAATAGAACTGCAAAAAACATACTTTAGAATATAACAAGCTCTTATTCTCACTTATTTTGGTCTGCCTGCACAGGTTGAACCCCGTTATAACACTCACTAAAATCGTCAATCTACTTTGTTATATCAAAACTTCGTTAAATCAAAATTCTTTTTTAACACGAAAGTGTTTTACGCCGGGGTCCACCAAGTACATCCGTTACGGATGACATTGATAAAATGGACGCCAACAGGTGAGAAATAAAAAATCTAAGAAAAAGATCCGCCGCTGGGAATCGAACCCACAACGTAGCGGCCGCGACGGTAAACCAACTAAGCCACCTTGGCAGATGCTGGACACGTCACAAACACGCCTTATATCTTTCACACATTCTCTCTCGCACGGTGCTCTTTGTTGGCAGTGTAGGTACGCGGGGCGAGACGGGGCAGTGCCGCCATCTGCGAGAGGTGAAAAGAAGTAATGCATCACGATCGACACTTACTAGCGCTTACTCCGAGATTGCGCATGATATCAGAGGTCATGGTTAAAGTGTCTCGATACCAGCGAAGGACACTGGCCGCACTGGCATCACCGAGGCACCCTAGACGCAGATACGTTCTTTGCCTTTCGCTTTGTCTTAGCGTGCGCCGGCTCATCGGAGTAGTGCAGCTTCCACATGCACCAATGGGATTTCCCTGCCGCCGACTACTTCGATTGCGAGAGCACCGACCAACAAAGCTGCTGCAATACACGTTGCAGAAAGGACACGATTTCGACGGGCGAATGTCGTGCCTCAGTGGAACGAGACAGAGGCTAGCGGGACGCACGCATTTGCAGCTCAAGCTACGAACCTATACGAACTAGGCGTCAACATGGGTGCATTCACACCAAACGGTGCTATAGCTGCCAAGCACGAATAGACCTTGTACAAGCTCTCATGTATCACTACACAATAAGCACTACTCCTGTGAAGACACGTTTCACTTTCGTGTTATACCGATTCCTATGACGGAGGGATCAGCCATATTTTTTCTGAAAGATTCATTTTTAACACAGAAAGTGCTGCAAGAATGTTCGAATAATTTGGCTGTATGAAAAGAACTAATTTCAGTAATGTAAAAAATAAAGCTTAGCCCGATGAATGTGCAACATCAAAAACTGTCTTGAATAATTTGGCTGTATGAAAAGAACTAATTTCAGTAATGTAAAAAATAAAGCTTAGCCCGATGAATGTGCAACATCAAAAACTGTCTTGTGCCACAAAAACAAAAGAGCTGTGCTCTAAAATCATGTCAAAGTGTGCAACAACCTGAATTAGGCACCTCTATTTACGGTGGCCATTTTTTATGAGCAAGATCCATTACTGCATCACGAATCATTCAGAGGATGGCATGGTCACCTCGGTGGTACAGTGGTTACAGCATTTGGCTACAGACCCGAAAGATGTGGGTTCAATCCCGGCCCCAGTGATGACATTTCGATCGAGGAGAAATGACAGAGGTGTAGGTTCACATTAAAGAACCTCAGGTGGTCGACGTTTCCAGAGGCCTCCACAACGGTGTGCCTCACATAAAACCACTGCACTTGTTATTATATTTCTTTTTCTTTTATTCCCTGCATACAGACAATACTGTTTCATAGCCTTGGCGGCTAGTTTGGGGTCCAATAACAAAGTAGACATAAAAAGAACAGCACACTTACAGTTAAACAGGGATATAACGAAATTGACAAATTCCCAAAAAACTTCGTTATAAAGAGGATTTCGTTATATTGAGGTTCCACAAGAACAGTCGAAAAAGGAACGCTTAAGTAAGAAAAAAAGTAACAGACGGCAGAACTCACTAAAAACATTTATTTCGAGGCAAAAAACTGCGTGATTTTGCTTTGTTGTTTGTTCTCGATAGACGGCAGCACTGACCATTCGTACGACATCAATGAACACAATGCTGCTCCGTCATCGTCCAGCAAGCCCGCGGCGCGGCGCTAAAGGTCGATGACGTCCAGCACCTCCTTTGCGGAGGGCAAAGCGCGTGCCGAGTCGTCCTCCCAAGGTCCGTTGTCATCACTGCGGTCTCGGACAGTTTCTGCCAGAGCCTCATCCGTCATCTCCTCAGTTGTGACAGCGCAGTTGTCCGCATGTAAAAAATCACAAATCTGCACATCATCCGGGGCGCCTCCATTCGTGCACAACGAAATCCAAGCTTCGGCGAGATCAGGCGGGCATGAAGGCTCCTCCTCTCCGGCGTCGATTTCCTCAGCCTGAACCACCTGAACCTCTGTTGAGATATGGGCCTTGCAGAAGCAGTTCGTGACAATTTCAGCACTTGTTTCTTGCTAGGACGCTTCAAGCATCTCAATTGCTTGCGCAATGTCTACCTTCATATCTCGCTGCAGATGAATGTTCAGGAGCAGTTTTTGGATTAGTCGCCGACGGTATGAGCACTTGACACTTTTAATAATTCCTTTATCAAGGGGCTGAATGAGCGATGTGCAGCAAAACGGTGCAGTACGCGAGTAAAAACTGCAGTTCAATGTTGGAGAGCTCGAGCCCCTCTATGTGGTGTGCAGTGCAATTGTCTATGAACAGACAAATCTTGCGTCCTTGCCTCTTGACGTCATTGTCGAAATCCGTCAGCCACTCACTAAATATGTCGCGCGACATCCAGGCTTTCGTGTTCGCCACATATTTTACGGGCATGCTGTGGGTTCCTTTGAAGCACCTAGGTCGAGCACTTTTGCCGATGACCAGTGGAACTCGCTTGTTGCTTCAGTCTGAATTCGTGCACAGTAGAACAGTCAAACGATGTTTGCTCTGTTTACCGCCGTGGCAGAGGTCCTTTAAGCATAAGGGTATGGTTCGGAAGCAACTCGTAGAAAAGAGCCGTTTCGTCAGCATTGTACACATCCGATGCTTCGTAGCACTCCAAAATACCCGGTAGTTTGTGTTGGATCCACAAGTCGGCGCCATCTATATCCGCAGAGCAGGACTCGCCACTGATCACTTTGCCAACAATCCCGTACCTGCGTTTAAAACCTTCGAGCCACCCGTTACTGCCTTTTAAATCATTGCAGCCCAGGAGCGGTGCTGATGCGTACGTTTCGTGCTCGCATGTCCATAAACTATGTGAACA
Source organism: Rhipicephalus sanguineus (assembly GCF_013339695.2). Lineage (NCBI taxonomy): Eukaryota > Metazoa > Arthropoda > Arachnida > Ixodida > Ixodidae > Rhipicephalus > Rhipicephalus sanguineus. The sequence continues at coordinate 34,998 of NW_023615649.1, forward strand.
CAGCTTTGTCGACGTCGGCGTATGTTGACGACTTCAACTTCTTCTTTTTCCTGTCTGTGCCATGCTCCACAGTGCTGCGAATCGCATCTTTCGCGTTTAAAATCATCAACAAAGAACTAGCTGGGATGCCAAATTTGTAGAGCTGTGCGAATAGCAAGATTTTGGGTGCGAAGCGAATTCGAATACTGAAGTGTGAGTGCGAATCGAATCGAATATTTTTCGAATATTTCTAGAATATTTCTAGAATATTTTTCGAATACTTTGAAGCGAAATTGCAGAAAAAAAGTTAGAGAGGATTCCTAAGCATATTCTTATGAGATAGCAACATGAAAGTGTTTCTTTTCACTAGGTTGATGAAGCACTGGTGGGGTGGTGTTTCATAGTTGTCTTATCAAGAATGAGGCAATGTAGAGGCCGAATTCTATTTATGTACATGATTTGGTGCAGCCAAAATGTTGCTGACATTTTACACGTGATAGGCAAATACGCCATTTCCTCGGCCTCTCCTCCTGTTTCAACTTTTGTGGAAGCCCAACTGATGTGGCGGACAAGGGTGTGCTCCCTTCAAGTCCGAAGTTCCAAATCTGCCTCGTAGACGTCGATATATAAGAACATCTGAAATTTTGGATGCTAAAAAGCTTCGGCTTCTGATTTTTCGGACTTCCTGCCCAAATTTCAGGTCCAAAACAACATTAATTGAGCCCCCACCTCTGCCACATCTTTCACCTCCATATTGGAACAAGCGTTTTCTTGAGTTAATACATTTGCGACCGTAGCAGAGCTTGAAAGGCAGCTTTGCCGCAGTACCGGGGTGTGATGAGGTGAAGCATATTGAAACTCTAGGGACCACTTCCAATCGGTCGTTGACTGTGTCTTGACACAGTTCGACCATAACGGAGCTTGAAAGGCAGCTTTGCCGCAATACGAGTGTAATGAGGTGAAGCATATTGAAAATTTGAAGGGGTCACTTTCAATTAGACGTTGACTGTATTTGTTTTTGGGAAGTTCGAATAGTAAAATTCCAGTGCGAATTGAATAGAATAGCAAACACTATTAGAAAAATATTTGAAATTTCGAATATTCGCACACACCTACTTGAAATTTGGCAGCGACATCCTTGTTTTTTTGGCCTCTAGAAACGGCATCCAAGATGGCCATTTTGTCCTCAAGAGCCAGTATCTTGCGTTTCTTTGTCGAAGCACTCATCCTTCGATTGTGACAACAGGTACTGGGTGTGTGGTCGCGTGTCGGTTCGCACAAGCGCGAGGCGTCGGAAACTAAGAGTGAGCGACACGATGGCGTCGTACCGAAGAAAACCAACAGACAGAAACGGAGAATGCGGAAAGCCACAGCGCTGCAGGCTCTGCTGCAACTCCCTCTTTTTCTTCTTTTTTCCTTTTTAAGTAGTGTCACCTAGTGTCAGGTTAGTGAAGTGAAGTGCAGAGTGAAGCACTGTAACCAAAGAGTGGTGCTGCCAGCGCGTTTTTTTCTCTCTCTCTTCGGCAAAAAGGAGCAAGCTAGGCCAGCTGCAGCAAGCGGCGAGATCAGGTTTGAGGGGAGGGTTCGGAAAAGTCACGCCCGCGGTGGCAAGATCGCCGGATCAAGGGATGCAGGCCCGCCTCGCGTACACTCGCTCGCACGCATGCACACGTGTGCTCGCTCTCGCCTCGCAGTCGCCGTGCCTTCGAGCGCGCCAAGCGCGACGCCGCCGCTTCGCATTCCGTCGCGGCGGAGAAGGTGCTTAGGGCTGCTGCTCACACAAAAATGACAAAATTTGGGCCAACACCTTCAGGTCATCGGCGGGGAAAATTCGTTATTTTGAGGGGGTCTCCTGCTGCCACTGCGTTACGTAGAGGTCTCAAATACCTGTGCTTCTATGGAGTAATGGCAGGGAATAGAAAAACTTCGTTATATCCAGGAATTTGTTATATGGAGGTTCGTTATAAGCAGGTTTAACTGTATTTTAAAAGACAACTTAAATTCATGTTGCTAAAGCATTTTTACATGGAAAATATAAGATAAACCCAACAAAACAGACATATGCAGAACAGCGTACTTATTGTATGGTACAATGTAAACACACAATATTAAAGCGTATTAACAGGGGAAAAAAGGACAAACAAAATACTATATTATGACAAAAGGGGACACAAATGAAAAAACCATGTCAGCATTCACAAAACATGTTTTTGAAGCATTGCAAAAAGTTTTGGCTAGTCTGTGAGGGAGTGCATCCCATATTACAGCACCGCTGAACTCCACAAGTCTCTGTCCACGAAGGTGTTAAGCTCTATGGTTTTCTTAAAGTTCAGCACTGGGAGGTACGTGAAAACCACCTTTGCAGATAGGTTTTTTATGCACAGGGACACAAAGTGAGACAATAATTATCGCTGTCAGATACCCAATTAACTAAGATTGAATAATGAACTTTTTAATGAGTACAGCAAGCAGGCATGTTTGTACTGAAAAGTTGGAGGCAGTGAGTTTCTACACAGTTCCACTTGGAAGAATTCTTCTAGCATATCTGTGCCTAGAGAATCCCGCTGCAAAGCTTAATTGCGGTTTGCAAGATTATGCATGCACACTAGGCCTAGCCTGAGTGCGTCAACTATAGTCGTACAAGCTAAGGCAAGAGGAAACCCCAGTGTCAACTGCCCTAGCAAGCTTAGGAGGCAAGCACAGTGCTGGCTCTCATTCCCAGAGTATAAAGCATGGGCAGACCTGGACTAGGCTGAGCTGCATGCATGTGCTTGGGCACACCAGGGTGCTTGAGTGGACGCTGCATCAGTATACAGGACAGCATCTTGAGTAGGCCATCCTGAATATCTCGCTTCAACTGGGGAATGCGCAGCGATACTTCCTGCAAGGCAGCTGTCAGTGCTGGGCTGCAACAAACAATGCCCTCATCAGGCACATTCATCCAGGGGTTCACATGCTTATACGACTATTTTCCTCAGACATATTTACCGGATCAAGTCTGCATATTAGGACCAGTGTGCAAAGGATGAAAAACGACCGTATGTACATGCCGCCTTTTTAGGAAACATACTGAATTTAATGCACCATGCAGCCCAACACAATGTTAATATTAATTCGAGTGACTGATGGTTACAGCAAAATCTATCGTAAAATGCTTGCCGATTGACCCAATATTAATTCAAATGTTTGCACAATCCAAGAGGCACAGTCCACCTGTGCTCCATGAAATGCCGTGTATTGCAAAAGCTCCTTAGTTTGAACACTAATTAGGTCTGCAACAGATCTTTTGAACTGTGCGCCACCGTAGCTAGCTTATGGTCAATGTCCCAGTTAGGCGACAGATGGTACGATATACTTGTCACTAACATTATTGCTGCTGCACTTTCAACGCTTGGTGGCCCAGATCTCAAAGAAAAATCCCAATGAATTTTATTTATTTATTTATTTATTTTTTGACAGTTCAGACAAGTCGATGCACGATGCGGAGTGCTGTAGTGTATAAAGGAACTCTTTAAAGGGACACTAAAGGCAAATAATAATTTATGTCAGAGTGAAAGCTCAATGTATGACAACATCTAGAACGGGAATATATTATCAACAGCAGTGCCCTACTTACCGAGAAATTAAGCTAAATGTATCACACGATGAACGCCACGAGCGGCACATTTTGGAAATGATCACGATGACGTAAGAAAGTTCGACTACAATTAATCACATATAATCAAACTAGCTGCAATAAAAAAAGAACCTTCCGTGCATCAAGAGACGTAATAAAATGCTGCTTGTTCGTTTCTGTTTGATTCATGGAAAAAAGAACCTCTTTGGCGTTGCCATGGGAAACGGCGCGTGGTTCAAAGGTTCAGTTTTCGCCGAACTGTGCTTCACCTGGCACCCTGCTTCGCTCACGCGGTCGTGTCTCAGTGGTAGTTTCGGTATCGCGTACTGCTGCATGTGTTTTGCGCACTCGTGAAAGTTGCTCTGACAGAAAGTTCGACAAAATGCCGCATGCATGTGATGTTGCCGGATGCCCGAATGGCGCATGCCGCCATGCAGTAAAGGCGGGCAGCATTGGGCACGGCAGCAGTGACCTGAGAAACACCCGCTTTCAGGCGGGTGATTTGACGTGCGCTAACGCGATGCGTACCACTAAAACATGATTTTATTTCAAAATAAGCACTTCCTTGGCACAACAGTAGCACTACGAGGTTTTTGGACTGTTATTTCAACAATCAACGTCGACTTAATATTTGCCTCTAGTGTCCCTTTAAAGGAGCACATGTATCTGTGACCTACCGTTCTTATCTGTGTTCTTTGAAAACTGCAAATATTCAACATATTCGCCTCTTGGCAAATGTTCCATTTTATTTCACTGTTAGATTTGATATTCAACTGTCTTTAATTCTCCAAGGTACATGTTCGTAATTAAACTACTAGAATGCTCCTACATACTTCCACTGTTCTGCCACACTCAGCATAAATAATAATAAAAGGAAATGCAGGAGAGAGCCTTTGTAGAAACCGATGAGTCGAGGTGCCACAACACATGCTGCACCCCCTTGTGATGCCGAAGCCTGAGATGGCCATCTTTAACTGTATAGCTGCTGTAGCTGCTCAACGTTAAAGGGACCGACAACTGCCCAGAATATGAAATGAGTTGACTCCACTGATGTAAACGTTGTCCATCGCATTGACTAAAACCAACCCTGTTTTTTTCGTGAGAGATGAATTTATATTTTTATTTCTTAATTGAAAGTCGCGAAAATGACCTGGCGCCTCTGGCGGCAAATACATGATGATCCGATGAAGACGGCCACGGTGACATTGATTGCTGTATGCGGTCGACGATTTTTTTTGTTAGTATTGAAATATTGTTCGTTTCTTTATATTAAAAGGTATTACTCCATAATAATGTACATATAGGCCTGCGTTAGTAGTATGCATTAAAGTGGTGCTGCCTTCGTGTGACGTAATGATCCCATGCTCGTCAGAGCGTCTTGGGCAACTTTTCAGCGTGCTCATGCGTCGTGCACGCAGTTTCCAGGTCGCTAGGATTTTGGAGCGACATAGTTTTGCTACTTACAACTCGTCTCAGAAATGACGCGTGCTGCTACTCGGCACGGCCGCGCATATGCGTAGTAACGTTTTCGATGACTTGGCTTTAGGTGTGCGAATATTCGAAATTTCGAATATTTTTCGAATAGTGTTTGCTATTCGATTCGATTCGCACTGAAGTTTTACTATTCGAACTATTCGACTTCCCAAGACAAATGCAGTCAACGTCCGATTGAAAGGACCCCTTCAGATTTTCAATATGCTTCACCTCATTAACACTCTCGTATTGCGGCAAAGCTGACTTTCAAGCTCCGTTACGGTCGAACTTACCAAGAGACAAAGTCCGGTTGGAACGGTCCTAGATTTTCAATATGCGTCACCTCATCACCCCCCGTATTGCGGCAAAGCTGCCTTTCAAGGTCCGTTTCGGTCGAACTTAGCCAAGAGACAGTCAACGTCCGTTTGAAGTGGTCCCTAGATTTTCAATATGCTTCACCTCATCACACCCCTGCATTGCGGCAAAGCTGCCTTTCAAGCTCGCTACGGTCGCAAATGTAGTAACTCAAGAAAACGCTGGTTCCAATAGGGATGAAAGATGTGTTAGAGTTGGGGGCTCAATTAATGCTGTTTTGGACCTGAAATGGGCAGGAAGTCCGAAAAACGGACCGCCGAAGCTTTTTAGCATCCAAAATTTCAGATGTTCTTATATATCGACACTACGAGGCAGATTTGGAACTCGGACTTGAAGGGAGCACACCCTTCTCTGCAACTCAATCGGGCTTCCACAGAAGTTGAAAGAGGAGGGCTGAGGAAATGGCATCTTGCCTATCCCGTGTAAAGTGTTGTCGGCAACACTTGGTTGCACCAAATCATGTACATAAATGCAATTCGGCCTCTACATTGCCTCACTCTGATAGAAAGACAACTATGAAATATGACCCTACCGTGTTTCATAAACCTAGCGAAAGAAACACTTTCATGTTGCCATCTCACAAGAACTACTTAGGGATTCTCTGCACTTTTCTGTAATTTCACTTCGAATTATTCGAAAAATGTTTAAGAATATTCGAAAATTATTCGAAATTATTCGATTCGATTCGCACTCAATCTTTATTATTCGATCGCTTCGCACCCAAAATTTTGCTATTCGCACAGCTCTACTTGGCTTGGCTCGTGCATCGAGAGAGTAACGACACCGGGATAAGCCCCCATGACATAGGTGCAGGCAACCTTGGACGCATGCGCACACAACGCTGTACAAATACAGGGAAGGTGTATAATGCCACATCACTCTCATGTAACAGCTTGTTATTTTCAAAATAGTTGAAAAGCTATAAATAAAGGTGGTTAAGCATAGTTACAGGAACTCCTGCAAAGCAGAACAACAATCTTTCACAAATCGTGAAAAGGGCTGGCGGCATCGCTATCAATTCTTAGCAAAGCTGGAGGAGCACATCCGTGTTTAGAGCCTTCAGATCGAAAAATACGCTTGTAAATAACTATGGCTTTGGGATTAACTACTGCAGCTACAACACTGCGAAGGGTGAGCTTTCTGTCGCGTCGTAAAAAAATGGGTCGATAAAAATCAGTTGTCGGTCCCTTTAAGCTTAATTTATATGCACATAAAAGCACCCACTGCTGTCTGCCCATTTTTACCACTTACTGATTGCGTACCGTCTAGTAGCAAACCGTGCAGCATGGGGCCATAAACTTTACTTTACTGAACCAGTCTGTGAACTCATTCAGAGTTGCAAATTAATTCCCTTACGGTTATCAATACTCATTTTTTTCGTACTGCAGCTCAACTGGAATGAAAATAGAGTGGACTGAACCCAAACCAAACTTTCTTTTTTCCGACATAACAATAGGAGACACAGGCAAGAGGTCCTCCTCATAGGCTTCACGTTTAACCAGTGCCTCGGTGAAGGTGTGGCGAGCGTCGGAACTCGCAAGCCCAAGTTGTGTTTATATTCTTGCGCCTCTGCACACGCACATAACATTAGCTCTGTGCCATGAACCTTACTTTGTGCATCATTTCTTACACTGTGCTCTGGTGTACGCTTTCCCTTTAGTCTCTTTCCTCTTCCCTCTCGCAGCTCGGTCAACGGAGAATAAACAACCATACCGCACGGACATCTCGTCGCATAATCAGTTCATCCGCCATATGCTCTCTACAAAGGCATGCACAGATCTTAAGGACCTGCACGCTACCATTTCAGAACCACTGGAAACTGATAAATGAAGACAAACCTGAGGCCAGTATTGAGCATGGGGTCTAGTAGGTCTTTCAGATCACTGGCGATGCTACTTTTGGTGGCTCTCGCTAGCAAACTGATACATGTGAAAACTGCAGGATCCAACACAGGACCTTTTTTCCTAGAAGAACAACAAAAAATATAATAATAATAAATCTTGCATACAATGATATACTAACACAATGTGCATGAAGAACATCTCTTAAAGAGACTGACAAAAAGCCAGAAAGTGTGATTAGACCTTAGTAGAAATGGAAAGACCTTGAATCACAGCATCTTTTTTTTTATGATTTGAATAAGATTTGTATTTTTAAATTGTGCTTGAAAGTCACGAAAAGCAGTAAGTCACACCGTTTGATGGACAAATGTTGGTACTACCCAAAAGAGTCATTTGGATTAGTCTGTTCTTGTTTAGGTGCACTGTAATACATGCTTAAAATTCTCTCCACTTTATTCTACGCTTACTATGAGGAGTTGACGGTGAGAGGTGCCTTCACAACAACATGTGGAACCAAACACCCGTGCAGAGCTTTGGTGCATGCATGCATGCATATGGCATATCGCACAACATGAACCGCTACAACGGACTTCATTGGAAGGGCCTCACTTGTTTGCCAGTGTATAATTGCTACCATGCTCACCTACCCCTGCTTGCAACATGTGTTGCATGTATGTGTCGACACTGCAGATAAAAAAATTCTGATAAAAAATGTTAAGCAGCATTTTCTGCCCTACCATTCCATCGATAGACAGTGCCTCGCAACCTTTCCGCTGTGCAAAAGAAAATAGGTATCATAACGATTGGTTGTCCGTTCCCTTGATGAGGATACTTAGCTCCCATCTAAATACCTCACAATTAAAGCTGTTTTTCTCAAGAACCATGGCACTGAATTTGGTCAGGTCTGTTGCACTTCAGAAAGAAAGTTAAAACCTAGTGACTGTAGGTTAAAAAATATTTATTTAGGCCACTATTTCAAAAGCTATACTTCACAAACATATCAAAAAAGGATAAGATAAGAGAAGTGAGGTTTGCAGTCTAACTGGTAACACTGCACTACGGGATGGGGCGATTTTTTCGAAAAAAATTTTTTTGCAAAAAAGAAAATTTTGAGCCCCACAAGCCGCACGCGAAGTTTTTTGGAATGCTCAAAACTATGACTTAAAAATGCATCGCAAAAAAAAGTTGTTGTTTCTAAATTAGGTTAAAGGAGCACTGACACAAAAATTTTGCACCTTGTTTTTTTTTTGTTCCAATAGATAGCTTATGATCCACTTTTCACGGCTGCAAACCTCGTTTGCGCTGCGCAAGTGCGTGACGGTTATTTATTTAGAGACGTTTTTAGAGCGCCCAGTCACAGTTTTGGTTTCAAAGAGCACCGAGCTAGGCAGCACTACTCCCGGAGGACGGGTAAACATAGTTGGCCACGTGACCACGCAAAATTGTGACGTAGGCGACGCGCGAGAGCGTGCGGCGGGCGCCGCAATTGCGGTTCGTCTGCTACGCCAGTCCGTCTGACGCGGGACGCTTCGAGCTGCTTGCTTTTTGATCCGCGTTTTTCACGCTAGAAGTGCGGACGTCGTCCGTGTCGTTGCCAGGCATGGTTCGAGCAGTCAATAGAGCATTTTAGTCTGTCCGGCATTAAAAAAGGCGTCGCGTAAGACCAAATAAAGTGTCCCCAAGGTGGCACTAGGTCATGTGGCGCCAGCTATGGAGGATTAGAAACTAACAAACGCGTTATCTATATCCCCCGAGCTTCGAAGCGCCCATTTCGAGCTCGTTACCCTACAGCATCGATTATTTGCTATGGCTCTCAAAAACGGCGCTGAAATCGGGATTAATACATTGCTGTCGAAGCTTAAGGTATGAATCTAAACAAACTGAAGCATCAGTTCGGAGCTTACATGCTACGAGTGCACGGCGGCCACTTGATAGAGTCAAGTGTACGACAACCACTTTTGGCAGTGCGCCATGTTTCGGAGTCGCGAATACCTCGCCGGAGAAGCTTGCCGTGCACATTGGACAGCTCTCGCGCGTGCGGCGACGGCCTATGTTTTGCGGCACCACGCCGTTGCGGCAGGCTTGCCGCTAGCGTGAGCGGACCATAACATCTGCCAAATGGCACGACGAGCGAACAGCAGAAGGGAGCACAACCAGCACACGCAAAGCCGCAGGAACGGAGGAAGAAATGACAGGTAGCACAAGCGCACAAGTGCAAGGGCACAACCAGCAACCAGCCAACACAAACTTGTGACGTAGGTTTGTTTACATATCCGCCGCGTTGATGTCGGCGTCACGAGGCGCTCGCATCTCGCTCAGTCGCGCGGCATGCACTTTAAAATTGATTTTAAATATGTTCTAGGCTATATTGGCCCTTGATATTTCGTAGACCTTGTGTATGGCTCCACATACATCTATTTCACTCATTATCTCGCTTTCGAAATTTTGTGTCAGTGCTCCTTTAAGACAAATGTGTACCTAAAGAATGATCATAGGCATTATGCTTAAAATAGGCCTTGCAATACATTGAGTCCCCATAATGGTGACAGCGAGCACTTTTCATCTCACTTTTGTGCACCAGAAAGCTTCCAGAGGGCTACCAGGTGAAAATTGTCCTGGCACGTTCTGGTGACCTGTAGAGAAAGGTGAATGTACCTGAGAGAACTCGCTCTGGCTGGCACCGGCGGCCTGCAGGTAGCCAGAAGTGGATAATCAAAGAGACTTGCCAAAGTAAGGAGAACCAGAACATCGCGCAGCTCTGTGCAGCAAAGCTAAAAATCCCCATGGGTGCTCGTACAACTGCTTTCATGTCATGGCTAATATCACAGTTCCCTTGCCCCTTGAACTATAAGCCTTTTGTTGCCTCAGAGCTACACAGCATTTCCAACAGCTGATCGAGTGGCCCTCCTTCGAAAATGAGACTGACTGTAATCGTTAAGCATAACAATAATAGCACCTGCAAGGCAGAGATGGCACCCTTGGTCACTTCCAAGCCGTGCATGATGCAAATCATCTGGGATGAACCTTGCAAGGTCCACTTACTTGGATGGTGTGCTGTTGCTGGGCAAGGACACACGAATAACTTCCATGACCTTAGGAAGGTAGGGCAACAGATGTTCACCCACAGCAACCGCTAGCAGTCCTATTGAGAGAAACGCCCAGCTTCGCTCCCTCTCCCTCCGCAGGCAGCCAAGTAGGTAGTCCATGGTGTCAGCCAGATACCTGCAAGTGCGTGACGGTCATCGTGCATGCTTAAAGGCAGACGCAAATACACGACACTAGCGTAAGCAGATGGACGAGGATAATGAGTGCATCACTGAAGACATAACAGGCTTCAGAGAGTGACACGAACACTAGGTGAATTATTAGGGACTTTTAGCTTGTACATATACTTCTTTATGTTGCCGTGTTACCGGATACTGGATGGAATCTGTGCATGCGTGTACCTTTACGGAACATAAACTACTCGCCGGATAGGCTTTACGTTTACGGCCCTATCTCGCAAATCCACCTTCGTTCGTGGCTACTTGCGATAATCATTTTTTTTCTTCAATAACACTAAGCGAAAACAAACGTGTCCATGACTGTGGTTGCACAAAGCGCCATAAGATGTCGACACCATTGTTCGGTAACCCGGTATTGCTACACTCCTCTGCTTATACCGGGTTACTAACACGCTAAAAACCTCTTATTATTTTGCCGCAGCGGTAATTCATTATTATCCAAATTAAATGTAGTTTAAATGCAGTTATCATCACCATGTAGTGGTTTCCGCAAACGTAAACGTTTATGTATGGTGAGCTAAAACGTTTCTAAAACATGCATTCTGGTAAAACGGTAACCGCAAACCAGTATTCCGGTAACACAGTAACGTTAAAAAGTATACGTACAAGCTAAAAGTCCCTACTGCGCTGAGCTTCACTGAAAGTTGTGAGAATTTATTCAAGTACAGGCAGATAAATGTGGAACATAATGCATTCCATACTTGGGGTCATAGAAGATGGCACGTTCAAGATGTTCTGCCCAATGCAGGGAGCACTTGTACAGCTTGACCTTAATTTTACATTTTGCATAAGTCGCCTGAAAAGGCAAATCTAATTTAATTACCACATGTTTTTTGGTATAGTGCCTTATCTTCAAGTGACAACGACAAATGACCAAAATGTGATGCACTTGTTATTACTAAGAGTGTGTAAACATTGAAATGTTCAATTAAGAATCAAATATGAATAAGGAAGCAAGCAATAGCAGTGTTCACCCATACCTCTTTACAAATCTTTGTGTCTGGAAGGCAGCAAGTCTGGGCAGCACCATGTGCAGGGCATGCTGGATGTATGGATTTCGCAAGGCACGTTGCCTTAAAACCCTTTCACATATCTGAAATCAGATGAGTAACAGTCACAGACGCAGGCGTATTTCATCGAATTCTGCGGCACAACTTGTAAGAAAATGTAAACAACAGTATGAAGTTTGGTGAACACAAATAGAAAGGAAACCACATGTAGCGGTTGAGAAATTGAAAATTCCTATCTGACCAACAAAAAATGCAGATACTGGAGAACAGCAGTACATTTTGTGGCCAGTCAAGCTGATTTTTAAAAAATGAACACATCTGCTTCAGCATTTAGAAATGCTGGTGCAAAGCTGGTATGGGATTTTGTCTTCACATGCCCAAGCAAGAGCAGTCCATGTTGACAACACATAAAGAATGCAACATTAAAGGTGAATGAAAAGAACGACTGCTCAAGAATATCACAAATATTAAGGTTAGAAAAGCCATAGGAGATATGCCCCACAGAAAAGCAGCCAGAGAGAATGACACAACAGTTGATTTGATCAAAGAGGGGTGGTATTATACATTGAAGAAACTAGCGACAATCTACACTCCACTCAATGTCTCAAATCTTCAAATGTGCCAGTGAGCTGGAAAAATGCCAACATTATATTAACACACAAGACTTGAAGAATTATGGGCCCATAATCTTACTTTCAGTGTTATACGAGATATTTACAAAAGTAATTTCAAACAGGATAAGAGAAAAAATTACACCATCTCCCACTAAAGGGAACCATGTGGGGATGCGAAGCAGCGCATGGGTCGACTTAAAGTTCCGTTCATCACGGGCACCTTGCCCGATTTTAACGCGTCCTTGCAAGTGGAGCACACCATGAATTCACTGTAGTTACTGTTGCTGTTACTCGTCCTGAACTCTTGTTGGAGCACGCCACGCGGGTTCATCGCTCATTCCCCGACGCCATCACATGATTGCTGAGAGAGTGCAAGGGGGAGAGGCCACAGCGTCTTAACCAGCCACTTACACAGGCCCGAACGTGCTAGCGCATGCCAGCACACATGGTTCTGTCTGCGTAACGCCAAGCTAGGACAGCATACGGCAGCCCGGGCCCCTAAAGTGCTCTGCACGTATCATTATCAAGGCAGTCGAAGAACAAGAGGAAGAAGACTTTAATACGAAGCAGCCAGCAAAGAGCTGCATATATAGCCTTGTTTGTCTTTGAAGCAAATGAATTCATTCACGTCAGGACATCTAGTGTACTATATATCACATGTTTGTCATGCATGCATTCATGCATGTACAATCTGGTATATACCATGCTAATGAAACATATATTCTGGTATATACAATGCATGACCTGTCATTTATGCTCGTCACGCACTCATGTCATGCCATACCAATTTTTTCTACTTAACAAAAATGCGGGAAGAGCAACAAGACAGTGTAATTTAAATCATACCATACATGAAATGAATTCATGATTCGCATGTTAGCCCCACCACGGTGATGTAGTGGTTATGGCGCTCGACTGCTGACCCGAAGGTCGCGGGATCGAATCCCGGCTACGGCGGCTGCATTTTCGATGGAGGCGAATATGTTTGAGGCCCATGTACTTAGGTTTAGGTGCACATTAAAGAACCCCAGTTGGTATAAATTTCCGGAGCCCTCCACTACGGTGTCCCTCATAATCATATTGTGGTTTTGGGACGTTACACCCCACACATTATTATTACTGATTCGCATGTTAGGACCTATTATTTATGTTCGTCGTACAGTCACATCACGCAATACCAATATTGGTGCATATCAAGCAAGTGAAACGGCCACGCATTATGAGCGTGGTATGTAAATCATGCCCTACGTGACATGCATATCATGATTTTCATGTTACCACCTGTCACTTATGTTCGTTGAACAGTCAAGTCACGCAATACCAATTTTGGTGTATATCAAGCTAGGAAAACGGCCACGAGCGCACCAGGAATGTGGCATGTAAATCATGCCCTACGTGACATGCAAGTCATGATTTTCATGTACCATCTGTCATTTATGTTCATCATACCGTCGTGTCACGCAATGCCAGTTTTGGTGAATGTCAAGCAAGCGAAATGGCCGCGAGCCCACCATGAGTGTCGTGTCGCATGTAAATCATGCTGTACATGACAAGCATGTCATTATTTTCATGTTATGACCTGTTATTTATGTTCGCCATACAGTCATGTTATGCTACACCAATTTTGGTATACATCCAATTAATGAAACGGCTAGGAGAGCACAAAGTCGTAGACAGACAGACAGACAGACAGACAGACAGAGACGGACGGACGGACGGACAGACAGACACAGACAGACAGAACGTTCAAAGTCGCAGAAGTTTGCTAAGAAATATTTCGCATTTAAAACATGAATTTGACCAGCCTAAAAAGCAAGCTGGGTTCAGGTGCTCTCCAGTGGATCACAGGCATGATGTCATACGTGACGTTTCTGCTCAGGTCGCATGACCTCGAGCTGTTGGGGTACAAACACACTTGTCCTTCCCTTGTATGTCACAGTTAAAATGGTGCTGCACTTCTCACGCAAAACAATATTTGTAGCTATCAGCTCTACAGCCTCAGGCAGACAGTGTTAAGTGTGACTGGACTATGTAAGGTGCTGCAGCAGGAGGACACTCGTACAAAGAAACTACATGTGATTAGTTCATTGCAATCAGTTACCTTTTCTTGCAGCTTGTAATTAACCAGTTACTCTTCCTACTCAGTAATGCTCACTGTAATTCAATTAGTACTTTTCATGTAATCATGACATGCAGTCATTTACTGTACGACGGGCGATGCAGATTTGAGCACTTGAATAAGGTGGGAGCTCCAGTGGCGCCACAAAGCAGCCTCGCACCTGAGCATATTTGGACAGTAAGAGCCACTGCACTTGTTTCTTGTCTTAATGCTCCCACTAGATGTTGGATTACCAATTGAACCGGCTAAGTCTACTATGGAACCACGGCTACCCCTGCTAACCCCCTGCTATTGCAGGGGAATGCAGTAAAAAAAAGAAAAACATTGCTAAATGGCAAGCCACATCTACTGAGCTGATTACTTGCTTATAAATATAGGCTTTCAGAAGCCAGATGCTCACTTGTACCAGGACGTGCCCGTTATTTCATCCTCTCACACGGCACGGCGGCATTGGAACAGCAGGCAAATGGTATGGGTTCGAGTGACGAGTAAAACTATTTTACTATTGTGACAGCAATTATATGGTCCCCACGCAAATTTTTGCTGTCGCCATCGGCGTGGTCCTGAGGTCCCATACAGGTAAATCCCGCTACAACTAAATTGACGAGACGCGCGAAAAAGTTCGTTGTCGCGGTGAAACACAAAACCTCTATGAAACGTCTTTAAAACATTTAAAACCTCTATAAACCTCTATAAAACGTTTTACAGAGGTTTCATGTTTCGTGGGATCTGATGATTATGACTCGTCCTTTGGTCCCGGCAAGCGCATGCATTGTCTTTTGCATTGAATTCTCACTAACTCGGACGTACTTGGCCGCACACCGTGTGAATGTATTTTCTCGCGTATAACACGCACGAAATAAACAGAAAATTTAGAGCTAAACTCGGGGTGCGGGTTATAAGCGAATTTCGGTGCGCAAGTTGGCTTCCCGGCAATGCACGGAAAGCGGCTTTGCGTCAATACGCGAGTTATACACGTGGGTCATACATACGCAAGTACGATATGCAGACTACCCTCGAAGCGTGCCGAGCAAGTAGCGCCACGAAGGAGCGTGCCAAGGTTCGCTAGAGGCTAACTGACCACGAGGTGCCGAAGCTCCGCACTACTACAGTCATAAGCGAGCGAACGGAAAGCCGAAACGCTTCGTGCCGTTTTACGACTTGATTGCCTTTAATCTTTCTTCCGTTGTGTTAGCTGCGTACTTGAGCGTATTCGCTATCGATGATCGCGACGATAGCGACCGCGGTTTTCTGCGCAGCGGTTGCGGCAAACTGTAATTCCGTGTTCAATCTGTGCGCACTGGCCGTGCGCGTGCCTTCAGAACTGTGTCGTTGCTATCCGTGATCGCAACTACCGCGGTTTTGACCGCAGCGTTGCTTTGAGTCGGTGCGCGTACGTTGGATGCGCGCGTACTTTCGTGGTCGCCCATGATCGCGTCGACACGACCGCATTTGTGCTCGCAACGGTTGCGGCAGAATGTAGTTACGCTTGGACTAGGTGCGCGCTGGCCGCGCGTGTGCCTTCAAAACGCCGTGGATGTCATTCACTATCCCAGGGCTTGTGACGACAAGCAGTAGTTTTGTTTTGAGTGCTACTTCAAAAACATGCCGGGAGTTCTTGAAGAACGATTCTTCCGCGGCCCGCACGCGCCGGCAGCATCATGGCGGATGGACGATCTGTCGCCGAGCATCTCAATGGCGAAAAATTTACCGGGATGTGCGTGTGGTGGCTGGAAGCATGTCTCCGATGAAGACACGGGTCTTGCGATGCGGCCGCACGGCTCTGGCAACGAGAAATGGTCCAGTTTCTAGCGGAATTTCGCGGCAATCCTAGGCAAGCTCCTTTTCCTTAGAAGGATCCGTTGATGGGCGAGTTGGGCGAGTTCCTTATGTGGTGGCACTCGCGAAAACTTCGCGAATACTTTTTCTAGGAAATACCTAGAAAAAGTATTCGTTGTGGCGAGACGTTTTTCGCATTGTTTTCTATGGACGGCTGACGGGGAATCGAAAATTATTCGTTGTGGCGGAAATTTCGTTATAGCGGTATTCGTTATAGCGGGATTCGACTTACAGTCCAACTCGATAGCATTGCCCCACGCATCATATGTTCTCTGTGCGAGCGAACGTGTGCAAGGGCTGCCAATGATCGACAGTGGCTCAAGTGGAGAGGAAACGTGCCAGCCATCTCCTTGGCACGAAAGGTGCATGGAGGAGGAGCTACGTGGCTCCACCAACTGTGTGCTTTAGCCAGCCGAACGCGGTCGTTCGTGGTCATGCCTGCTGTACCTTTACAGGGATCAGCAGATGGCTCAAACTTGCACGTGTTGTGTTCTCATCGCTAAGCTTGCATTGAAGCCATAGACAGCACAGAGGTTCGCTTCACTCGCTGCAGCGGCCACTTTTCCTTATGCCAGCGTTTCAGTTACACAAGGTTGTAAGCTAAAGGAGTTAGCTGCTTGCCTTCCTTCGCATAACATTACCATTCGTTGCTACTGCATTCATTGCTTTACTCAAAACTGTGATTTTCATTTTATTTTTTTTTCTTTTGACAATAAGCCAGAAACATTGCATTGATGGCTGGTGACAACAAAGTTATCACAGCGCAGCACACAGTGTGGTGAAGGTGCATTTTGGGGCTGAATTCAGGTGTTACCTGTACCCCAGTTCCACTTCCAAGATTTGTCAATTATGAATTATGGACACAGGTTACATGACCGAAAATACGGTACTTTAGGTGTGACAGTAATAGATGCCGCTGGTACAAAATTTTTACCCCATGGTCCTGCTTTTGCATTACCCCATTCGATTTGTAAATCATTAACACTCCACATTTCGGTTTTGTTCTCCAACAAAACATCTGCCATAATCGACTTAAGACAGTACACCTTGCCCATCAAACATACGCTTTAACAAGCGCACTTCATACAAAGAAGCATAGAAGTGGCAATCGACACTCGCACACCTCCTTTCATGTCAGCGAGCGCTCAGGTTCAGGCACACACGTGTGCACTCACACCCCACGTTTTAACTCGCTACTCATTCACATTCATGCAGTGGCATCGCATGCATGTGGACACTGGTATGTTCTGGTAAACGCTCAGTCTTTTTTTTTTTTTTGGTACTTCGCGGACGACAGGTGAACAAACGCTTCACTCCTGCTGCTTCCCCCTCCCCCTGCCTTCCCGACCTCCTCCCACTGAGGTCCTCACGATCAAACACAGTGCAAGAACAAGGTATCAGGGGCAACAGCTGACCCCCCCATGTGCACACACCTATGGAAGTAACGTAGGAGAAATATGTTATTATTCTATAATTCCTCAAATACTTTCTTGGGTTACTGTGATTGGTTACTGTGATCAATTAAATTTTAGAAGTAACTATAATCAGTAAAATGTACAAGTCTGAGCAGCAGACTCAGAATTACCTGGATTGGCACGGAAATTCCAGCCCATAATCAGCTGTTAAAGTGACATTAAAGTGAAACAATGAATCAGCTTAAACAAATAAGCACACTTTCAACCCTCTACTGTTGCCAATAGGTTCATTTTAAAATTTTACACTGATATTCCTGCACATGAATTTCAGTGTGAGGTCAAGGATTTCAGTGTTTTTTCATATTTTTGCCATGTTGGCTCAACGAGATTTCCTCAAACTTGGCATGTTTAGAGTCTGGCTTCCTCAGAGGACAGTGTACTTCATTTTTGCCGATTATGAGCTAACTAGACGCTAGTAGACACGGTCAAAACCTGACGTGATTGGCTCGGCAACTTCACGGTGGCTTCGCCAGCTGGACTTCCATTTTGTGCGTTTGCTCGTTCATTAAGCGTCTTCGCACAGCAAGAGTGGTGACTTCGGTGTCATGAGAGGGTAATTTACTTATACGAGAAAGATCATTTTAGTGTCCTTTTAAATTCGGCCAACACTAATAGAACACAAGCGCACCTGGTCAAACTTCTCATCCAGCAGGCGCTTGCAGGTGTTGCTCTCGTGCGTGGGCACCAGGCGATGAGTGTGGTGCCGGTGGCCTCCGTGCAGCTGGTGCGGGTGCATGATGGATGCTGGCTGAAAGCCCTGTGCTCGATGATAGCGCAGCAGAGCCGCTCTCGCCCCACGGTGCTCTTGCATCTGCTGCAGCGCCCGCAAGGAGCGCGTCAACGAACTGCCTGAGCTCCGGTGTGCCTCGTGCCTAGCCTGCTGGGAAGTGACCTCCTCCAGTTCCTGGCGCACCCTCTCTCCCTCAATGTT
Organism: Rhipicephalus sanguineus; assembly: GCF_013339695.2. Classification (NCBI taxonomy): domain Eukaryota; kingdom Metazoa; phylum Arthropoda; class Arachnida; order Ixodida; family Ixodidae; genus Rhipicephalus; species Rhipicephalus sanguineus. Next base: position 53,554 of record NW_023615649.1, read on the forward strand.
GCTGCACTTGAGAAGTTCACTGATGACCAGCAGAGAGCCATGGACGCGGTCCTCTCTGTTCACACCTTTTTCCCTCGCACCTCCCAGTGCCTCTTCAAAGCCACTCTCGGCTTCTTCGTAACACTTGGAGTACCAGGGAGGATTCTGGGTGTCCTTTGTCTCACGCTGTGCTGTCACCATGAGTGCAGCCCTCAGAGCCAGCACAGCACCTTCTCGGATCATAGGTTTGGGGTCTCGTACACCATTGAAGATGCAGTCGAAGATTGGCTGTATGTTTTGAAAGAAGAATGTAGGTGTCGAAATGGCCAGTTCCTGAAGAATCAGCACAGCAGCGTGACGCTTGCCCTCGTGGCGCTCTTCACAAAGCCACTCAATGGCACGCTTAATGACAAAGTCGTCGTATTCAGCCGTAAAGCTGCTGCCAACAGTTGTCAGACGGCCAATGGCATACGCAGCAAGCTCTGTAACCGTTGTGTCATTAGATGGCAGTAGATTGCGGAGGTAGTTTGCAAAACGGCTGATTCTTGATCCAGTGTTGCCAGAATCCACTTCCAGGAGATTCACTGAATAAAGCAATAACCAGAGCAATGACATCAATACACCGAATACTCTATGATACTGCAATGTGCTAGATTGGCCAGCATTAATGTAAGAGAAGGTAACACGGGGGCCATCATTGAAATTGTTTTGTCATTGTTATTAAGTTAAGTGACCTTCTGCACTGAAGTCGTCCATGTTTAAAATGAATGCCGGTAGCTAATAATTATAATAGCAGAAGGAGCTTTATTCCATACATAATACATATGTGTTCAGGGGACAACAACGAAAAAAGAGTGAAACACAATTTTTACCGGTTAAATATAAATTAGAGTAAGCATAACATCACGTGATTTGCTGTACAGGATCAAGTTTGGTAAAACTAGGGAAGTCCAACGCTACCTATTGCTAAGATGCCTCCTTTCTTCTCGTTCACGTCAGAACTCGAGACCATCTCGAATATGTGATGGTGGAACTCTTCCATGAACGCCGACACGTCCTCCGAGCCCATCTCCCGCAGTTCTGTGGTGACGTAGTGGTGCAGCTCATTCGCGGTCTTGAAGCGCACATCTTCGCTGCGGCTTTTCAGACCAACGACGAACTGGTTCACGTGGCCGATCATGATGGACTTTATTAGAGCATCTGCAAGTGGGACGACGACGTCTTCGGTACAAAACAACGAAGCATGAGTCATACGATCGGCCAGCAAGGCTGATCAACCGCGAAGAAACAGTACAACGCTCTTAGGTACAAAGTTCAAACGCTTCTCGGTATATCTGGCGGTCGCACTCGATTACAAGGTGCTGCTAGCGGCACGCAAAAAAAAAAGAAAGAAAAGAACCAGAGAATGCTTCTCGATGAGAGAATTACCGATCGGCTTTGCAGTGGGCTGTCCTACGGGACAAACAGTACAACACCGAGGCTCAAAAGAGAAACGCTGGTTTCGTTTTCAACGTGCAACGGACGAACCCGCGAGTACACAATAATGTATCGATCACACCTACGTCGTTGATACTTACGGTGGGAACGCAACTTAAACGGCACATCAACCAATGAGGCAGGCACACTTGCATGAGGCGCTCACATTGTGTCCGAGAGTCATTACAAAAGTTGGATGTGTAAAAGCACCGCTTTTGCTTGCTCAATGCTTAACCCGGGTACGATCCGACTCAATCCGGCTCCGCATGGCAGTGTCGCGAGTGTGATTGTACCTGAATGTAAAATACGCAACAGCTTTTAAAACAGTGCTTTGCGTAAGCCTTATAAAGTGAATATAACGACACGTAATTTCAGATGAACTGTAAATGTTAAGGTTGCATATCTTGGCTGCCGGACACGCCCCGTGGCGCTGGGTCGGCATATGAAGCGTAGCAGACGAGACGTGATGCTGGATAATCGATACGGGACGACCGCGCATTCGTTCATCATGGCTGTCGTACTTCACTTGCGAGTGGTTAACATTATTGTTGTTCATTGCATTGTCCTAGCGCTTTCGGTTGGCTACACTTTATCAGCGGAACACATCACAGGTGAGCGAGCCTCGCTTTCGCGCCGTTCATTTCACCCTGGCAGCTTCACCGCCGAGCGTAGCCATAAAAGCTTGTGCGAGACAAAAAAGCGTATTTTATTTCTAATCTTACGTAGTTTGTTGTTGCATGCCGTTTTTTTTTTTTTTTGTAGTAGACGAAGCTGGAGCTCAACATGTCCGTAAGTGGTTTGTCACAGTTAATGCAACGTCAAGTGCGCGATGAAACACCACGTTAATGTCGAAGAGGGAACTGCGCGGCGGCTGCTGTATTGGGCTGATCGAAATACTGATCTGGAGCAGGGAAAAACATATCGGATCGACCCCAAGCAGGTCAACCACAGCATGCGCCAAGTACCGCGAACCGGACGCGGATAATGTAAGTTACCGACAGCGATTCGCGCATTAAAATTTGTTCTAAACACTAAAACGAATGAAAGCGTGCGACTTCAAATAATATGGAAAGAAAAAAAAAGTATGGGTGATCTTGCCGGCATCTCGGTTTTTTTTAAATATTTTATTTCACAACGACGAAAACAAACAAACCTTCGCCGGTGAGGTCAGTGCGCCAAGATATTTACTGCGGCGCGTTGCGAAAACATGCGCTGACGCCGACTGCAACGCAAGGTCACTCGTTAAAAGCGGCCCCCAGACTTCGCGCTTAATTCAAATAGTGATTTGAAGCAGTACGTTGTTGGACAACGTACTTAACTGGCGTCTCGACTTTTGGCGCCGCTCGCAGCGACTCTGGCGTAGCGTTGCTAAGCTCAAATTGTTGCTGTTTCGAATATCCCGGCCGTGGTGGCAGCATTTAGGAAGAGGCGAAACGCGGGCCCTGCAACACTTTTCTATGTAACCATGTTCATATAAACTCCAATTCGTATATACGAATCGCTTAATTGTCGTAAAAACTTTTCGAATCCGTGAAGTATGAGTGTTGTCACAGGTATAGGCGTGTGCACAGGGGGGGCAGGGTGGGGGGCGCCCCCCCCCCCCTAATCACCTGAGAGGGAGGGCGCAAAATCTGCCCCATACATTGTGGGGGGCGCTGCGAGGAACCTTCGCCCCCCCCCCCCTGATGGGGAACCCTGCGCACGCCTGGTCACAGGGTTCCGAGAACTAATTTTCACTGACTTCCCGACGAGCGCGTTGGAAGCTACACAGGCAGAATTTTTAGGCAGCTTCTTTTTTTTTTTTTTGGAGAGGGAGGGGAGGGGGGTTGGGGTGTCCAGTATCCTCCAAAAGTCGGGCGTACGTCGCTTGTGGGAGGGAATATATGTCGCGCTTTATTCGGTGCAAAATACAAAGAAAACGCCTAAGTGGTGCGCGCCACATAATTGGGCGTTTCCTTTGTATTTTTTTCTTGTACACAAGATCCATATATGCCGAAACTTACATAATACACAAAATCGAACCACTTAGACGGCGTAAAATACGCGGGGTGTGCGAGAGGTAGAGGTGTGCACGGGCTCCGGGTAGCCCGAAAGCCCGACCCGGCCCGCGGGCCGGGCTCGGGCGGACCGACGTATTTTCACCTCGGGCCCGGGCCGGGCTCGGGCCTCTTGGAGTTTCATCGGGCCGGGCTCGGGCCCTGCACAAAGCCCGACTCAAGCCCGAAATATAGAGAATGAGCGGGAATCGCTTTCCAGCACGCATACAGCGCCTTTTCCGCGACCGCCCTTTACCGCTTTTCCTTTCCATTCGCTACTTTACACAAAAGGGGAGCAGGTAAAGCACTGCCTCTATTGCACTCCGACAAGCAGTGAAGTAACACCACCTGAGCTAGTGACGGCGCCACGCGACTGTTCGCGTTAGATTTAAGGCTAAATCCCATATGAGTGAAAATGCACGCGACAGCGACGAGCGACCCGACGTAGATCGCCTTCGTGCAAGCTGACGCTTGCATGGGCATACCCCATACACGTGACGACTTTGGCGAGCGAACTCCATTGTTGCTGGCATGAGGCCGTCTACTTGTAATTTGTAATCTGTGTTATAGAGACTGTTCATCGTGTGTCGTTTGATCATATTTGATATGCTCAATAAAATGCCAAATTACCGGAAAACGATGTTTTGTTTTCGCAGCGAACCTTCAAAAAGCCGGGCCGGGCCGGGCCCGGGACAGGGGCGTAGCCACGTTAGGGCACACCGGGCCCGTGCCCCCCCCGAAATTTTTTTTTGCCATAGCATACAGAGCAGAAAATGACACTCGACCACATCTGCCTGCTCGTCCCCACTACAGATCAAGGAGGTGCCCCCCCCCCCCCCCCGAAAAAAATTTCTGCCTACGCCCCTGGCCCGGGATAGTGTTTTTGTACGTCGGGCCGGGCCGGGCGGGCTCGCAGCCCTTTGCCGTCGGGCTCGGGTGGGCCTTCGACAAAGTCAGCGGGCCCGGGCCGGGCTCGGGCTCGGAAATACGGCCCGTGCACAGCTCTAGCGAGAGGTATACCTTTGTCAGCGCGTCCGCCAATGCACGGTGTAGACAGCTTGATACATAGGGGAATATAAGCACATGACACAAAGCACTTTACAGAATTTAATGAAGTATTAACACCATCCATGGAGAAGAGCGACCACGTGTCGGCGACTGACCAAATCGGTGGGTTGCGGTGCTTTCCAGGCTCCGTTCCTTGCCTCACTGGCGGTCCGTTCCTTGCCGGCGAGTTGCCGCTCCGATCCCCGTAGCCAAGGCTCGAGGCATTTGCCGGCATCGCCGCTCGCGGTGGCATGGGAAAAGATTGGCTACAATTTGCTTGCGACGCGAAATAATTCCTGCATGAATAAAGCGATGTTTGAAGCGTGCCATTTCTTCAAGACAGCGCCCGTTTCCAAATCACTGTAGCGAGATCGCGAGCGGCGATGCAAGACCATTTTTCAAGTAAACAGCGCGAAACCGGCCGTCCCGGCAAACCGGCTCGCTTCGCTCCAAACTTTGCGGTTGTGACGTAAGAGTACGAAGTGTTGACAAAAACAAGCGCTATACTACGACGAGCTCACGTTAGATCTCGAAACGGCGTAGCCGCGTATGCGACGGCCGGTGTCCACCTTGCTAGGCCTACCGGCCTAGCACCGAGTTTCGGCGGGATTGTTGCGATGTGCTTGTTGCTCGTGAAGGCATATATAATTTTATCGACTGTTTTCTTACAGAACGAAGCATGGCGGTGCAAAGCTGTTTGTTTTGTGCTTCATGAAGAGCGTGCCGAGGCGCCTGATGTGGGCGCCTGCGCTGCTCGTTCGCCCCACGTGTCGGATCGGGCGCAAAATCGGACGGGTCGCGACCACTTTCGAAGCTGTTTTTTTTTTTTTTTTCCTTATTGTGCACGCAGTCTGCGAACCGGCGCGCGTGACGGCATGCGTGGAGGACCTACGCAAGATGTCCACTGACCCCATGAAGGACCTTCAAGTGGCGGAGGACGTCGCCGGACTTGAGCAAAAGTGCAGGTGTGTGTGTGTAGCCCTTTTTCGCCAAATTCGAAATGTTCTATGGTCACCACTAAAAAATCATTCGAACACTTTTGGAATATTTTAAGCATAAAATGCGGTAAATTCCATCCATCCATGTGGTAAAGTTCACGACAGGAGCCTTATTACTGTCATAGGATTTTATAAAAAATCTGACACGCGCGCGCGCGCGCGCGCACGCACACACACACACACCACACACACACACACACACACACACACACACACACACGCACACACACACACACACACACGCACACACACACACACGCACACACACACACACACACACACACACACACACCACACACACACACACACACAATCGTTTTCGCACATAAACTCTGTGTCGAAGCAGAAATACTTTGTCGCAGTTGAAATAACATTGGCGCGATTACTACTTAACAAAAACTCGCTAATTAACTTTTTAGTTATTGACTTGAAGGCAGTGGTTTATATCACAAAGTTAATTCTAGTTCATGAAAAGTTATGGCATACGAGTTATTGTCATATGAGTTTTTAAAAAAAAATCTGTTAGCTAAAAGAACCATAGAGTTTCCTACAATACTTACTAGAGGGAACTCTGGCGCTAGTGTCTATGGGAGCTGTAGAGTTACTGTATATCAGTGACTCTATCTGCAACGCATGGCGCTTCAGCCAGCATGGGAATGATGGGCATGGAGGAAGGAAAAAGAAAGGAGGGAGCATTGCGTCACGCGACCGAAGCCCACCGTGTCGGCCCAACACGTGATCAAACGTCAGAGCGCGCGGTTGGTTTTAGCACTATCGGTGGAGACTGAGTTCTGTTTTTAAACCTCCTCTGTGATCCGGCAGGTCTGCGCCGAACGAGCGCGCTTCGATTAAAAGCTACCGGGCGCTATACCCGAAGTCTCGGCGAACCTCATTTGTTGCGTGATCATGACGCAAATGATCACGTTTTGGGCCGACGCTGCTGGCTTCAAAACGAGTTGGCTTGCCAAGGCTGGCTGCGTGACGTAATGCTCCCTCCTCCCTTTTTCTTTCCTCCATGATGATGGGTAGTACACGGATTTGTCTAAACTTTGTACTTTCGACTCCGTTTGGCTTGGCGTTGCCTGCATCCGCTTTGTCGCAAGACGAAGTTCAGCAAACGTCCAATTCAAATCTAGTCACGAAGTTCCCAATGATCCATTCTTTTATCCGAAAGAAAACCAAAACACAGCAATAAACAAAGCCACATGAGCGTTCGAAGCCCGCAAGTACGAAGACTAGGCAAATCCGTGTACTTCCTTAGGACAGTATGGTGAAGTCGGCGAAGAGTTTATGTTGTTGGAGTGAGTCCTGTAGTGCGGTCAGCCGATCTTGATGAACCGAACGTGATGACGCCGTGGGAGCACTGTTTTGAAAAGTGTCGCCGAACGACGGTGATCAGAGCTGGAATTCGTCTGAGGGTTTCCTAGAAGTGAAATATTCGAGAATCGTTCGAAGAATTGTGGGCTGCACACGTTTGGTGAATATTCAAAGCCTTTAAGTGTTCTTGGATAGTTTCGAATTGATGAGATTGCATTTGTAGCGCGGTAAGTTTGTTCCCGTTGTTTTAAACACCATCTAAGTGATGTTGTGAGTTGTAATTGATACCCTGCCGAGTGTGCAAGTTTGTGTGATGCTTCTGCCCTAATTGAGAGTACATTTTGTTTGTGTTGTCTCTTGGCTCTAACTCAGTCTTTGGACCACAACCGGCGTTCGTTGGCGCACTAAAAGGACCTACATTTAAATTGTGTGTGCTTTCGTCGTGCGTTTCGGTGGGCCGATTGGAATCTGCCCGGCAACTGCCTCCCCTTTAACGGGATGAGTGACTGAGTGACACTTTTCGTTTTAGGTGAGTCAAACGGGCACCATTCATGGAGAGTATTCAGGCCCACTCTACAAAACATTGGTACTCCTAGGGCAAACTGTTCACATATATGTGGGGTAATCGGCACTTCGAATAACGACTTCAATATTCAACCAGTAATGTTCAGCTGTAAAATGCGTTATCTACGGCCTGATTGAAGTGTCGCGCGTACAAACGCGACTGTCGAAGCGCTTCTCCGTGAACGCCTGTACCGGAGCGGTGGCGCCAGAGCGGGCGCAAGGAGAACTAGGCCCCAGACACTGTTTCGGCGCCACGCAGCAGGCCGCACCTGTTTTTTTATGTAGCGGCCGTGGCTGTGACATGGCTTGCATCGACGTGGCAGGCGCGTGTAAGCATAGTACATCGACGCTACCTCTAGCACAGCAGCACGCGTCGACGCGTTGAAGAAAAAAAAAACTAGAGTCACTGAAAAAATTTCCAGCGACTAAAAAAAAAAGAAAACATGACCTCAACGCCATCTGTAATCTAAACGCGAAGGCACACGAAGGCGCATTTAGGTCTCCAAGATTCCACCTCGGCGGCTACGACGCGCCGGCGCAGCGCGCATACCGGTTCCCGTGCCCGCGCGTTTGCCGCGTCTTCCGCGACAGCGCGGGCAGCTCCTTTTCGTACCTGCGCGGTACTGTACGTTCGTATCAAACGTCGCGACGTTAAAATCAGTTCGCAGCAACCGTACTCCATTACACTGCAGGTTAATGGGCTTTGACCAGGACCACAGAAAAATTCCTATCACCCCGATATTCGTACGAGCCATGATCGTATCACCGAGGTTTTACTATATATTGACATGTGGTCGTGACGTCGACGAAGACAGCAGTCGGCGTTTTCAAGATGAAACTGTTTATTTGGCCGAACTTGTGGCCGGGAAATGGAAAGTTAATTTACAGCAATACACACGGTATGCACTGATAGCGGCGAACAGAGCGTCGACCGTCGATCAACTGACAAGCGGTGAAGCGCGTCGGCATTTATACACGTGCCGTCGAATATTCCAGCGTTATCGCTGGTTGTCGCGCGAGCTCGAGAATAAGCTCGAGTGCTCGCGTCTTTAACAAAACGATCTACAATGATCGCGAAGCTTCTCGAACAATGAGGCGCGGTTTGCGCTGAGAGTTGCTTACAGTCTTTGTGGGCGAAAACCGAATACGGCAAAAGTTATAATAAGAAACGCACGTGGCAATGCTCCCCCTCTGAAAAAGCATCGTCCCGATGCTTAAAACAGAACACGGGGGTTGGGGGGGGGGGGGGGGGGCCAATGCATGCAACAATAGCAACAATAAGCCAAGAAAGTACAATAAACAAGAACAAGCAAAATTAGTACAATAAAAACAAGCACAAGCAAGAAAGCACAATAATGTAAAAGTACAGCCCTCAGATTCACTAACGCGCGTAATATGGCTTGAGGCGCACGACATGGACGACTTCAGGTCGCGCACGGCGCCGCTGAGAGTTCGTAATGCATGCCGTCAGGGACAACCTCGTAGTCGAGTGCGCCGAGGCGTCGAAGTACCCTGTACGGTCCGAAGTATCGTCGAAAAAGCTTCTCACTAAGTCCCCGTCGGCGTATTGGCGTCCATACCCACACACGGTCACCGGGTTGGTATTCCATGTGGCGTCGTCGAAGGTTGTAGGGGCGGCTGTCCGTCGTCTGCTGGTTCTTGATCCGTAGGCGGGCGAGCTGTCGTGCTTCTTCGCTGCGCTGTAGGTAGGCGGTCACGTCGATGTTTTCCTCGTCGGTCACGTTTGGTAACATGGCGTCGAGCGTCGTTGCCGGACTCCGTCCGTAGACCAACTTGTATACGGAGTCATCTGCGTCGTTTCTTGTACGGCCTTGATGTACGCGAAGGTCACGTACGGAAGGATGGCGTCCCATGTCTTGTGTTCGACGTCGACGTACATGGCCAGCATGTCGGCGATGGTCTTATTTAGACGCTCGGTGAGGCTGTTGGTCTGTGGATGGTACGCGGTGGTCCGGCGGTGGCTTGTGTGGCTGTATTCCAAGATCGCCTGAGTTAGGTCAGCCGTAAACGCCGTACCTCTTGTCGGTGATGCGAACCTCTTGGGCGCCGTGTCGAAGGACGATGCTCTCAATGAAGAACTTGGCTACCTCAGCGGCACTGCCTTTGGGCAGGGCTTTTGTTTCGGCGTAGCGGGTGAAGTAGTCGGTAGCCACGACGATCCATTTATTTCCGCAAGTCGACGTTAGGAACGGCCCCAGGAGGTCCATCCCAATCTGCTGGGATGGTCGCGGAGGAGGCTCGATCGGCTGAAGGAAGCCTGCTGCTGCTGGTCTTGTGGGCAGTGTTTTCCGTCGATGACAGTCTTTGTGGGCGAAAACCGAATACAGCAAAAGTGATAATAAGAAACGCACGTGGCAATATATATATATTAATATATTATATATTATATATATATAATATATATATATATAGTCGAGAAAGGAAGACAAAACGTACGAAACAGCTTTACTAACGTTTCGGCAGGAGGGCCTGCCTTCGTCAGAGGCAGGCCCTCCTGCCGAAACGTTAGTAAAGCTTGTTTCGTACGTTTTGTCTTCCTTTCTCGACTGCATTTCCCACCGGATCCATTGAACTTCATCCTCGCATATATATATATATATATATATATAAGTATGAGAGGTGGCACTACGTCGACGTTTCGGATCAGAGCCTGATCCTCCTGCAGGGACTCCACCCCCGACCTTACTTTTGTAAAGAGCATCACGAAGCCACAGTGGGTGAACCTCGCTGTAGACCTCGGGAGTGACCACTGCATTCTTGCCACCACCTTCCCCGCGGAGCGTAAGAAGCAGAGATAATTCCACTACACAGACTGGGATAAGTTCAGAAAGTTAAGGACGGAAAGGGAACAAGACGGCCACAGGCCAAGCTTAGAGAAGTGGGTCAAGCAGATTAAAGAGGACATCCAATCTGTCTCCTCGACCATTATCACGGATCTTCGGGTTGAGAGAATGGATAGCCGTCTCGCTCATCTTCTTGAGGCGAAGCAAGCGCTGTTGAACCGATGGAAGGGTCAGCGACTGAACCGAAGGTTGAGGAAGAAGATTGCTGAGATAAACAGATCAGTAGAGGAACATTGTCGCACACTATCTAAGCAGCAATGGGACGAAATCTGTAACTGAGTTGACGGTCAGATGCGCAATGGCAAGACATGGAATATATTAAAACACCTCCTCAATGAAAACAACACCAAAACGAATCAAAGGCATGTTATCGCTAGAATCTTACATGAAGAGATAGGGGTCTCTACGGAAAAGCAAGTCGTACAGCGGTTGGTGCATAAGTACCTCCCAACCAAAACAGGATTGGCACCACCAAGTGGAGAGTACCAGGGTAAGCCCAATCCAGGTCTGGAAGGCGACTTTAGCGTCGAGGAGGTACGAAGTGCCTTGCATGATCTTAACGGTAGATCCGCCCTCGGCCCGGACGGTATATCAAACAAGGCACTTCGTAACCTCGATGACGATTCAATTGAGACCCTAAAGGTTATGGTCAGTGAAGCATGGAGAAAAGGCAAGGTGCCGGAGCAGTGGAAGCTGGCCAACACGGTTCTTATTCCAAAGCAAGGGAAGCCCCCTAGCTTAGAAAACCTGAGGCCAATATCATTGACGTCATGTATCGGCAAGGTTGCGGAACATGCCATACTGCATAGGCTAAACAAGTACTTGGAAGATAATGACATCTATCGACACAATATGGTTGGATTCGGGGCAGGGCTATCCACACAAAACGCAATAAATCTTATCAAACACCAGATCATCGACAACAAAACCAGAGACGTGAGAGCCATTCTGGGCCTGGATCTAGAAAGAGCGTTCGATAACGTCTACCACTCGTTCATACTCGAAGCGATTTCCAAGCTCAGTCTTGGGAAAGTCTTCCATGACTACGTGCGGTCCTTTCTAACAGATCGAAAAGCAGTGATGAAGGTTGCACATATCGAGACCGCAGAAATTGAACTAGGAGCAAGGGGCACGCCACAAGGTGCAGTGATTTCCCCAATGCTGTTCAACCTTGCCATGATTGAGCTGTCGAAGAGATTATCGAGAATCGAGGGGTTGAAGCACAGCATCTACGCGGATGACATTACCATCTGGTGCACAGGAGGAAGCGAGGGGCAGATTGAGAGCGCCATGCAAGAGGCGATTGACATCACAGAGGGATACCTTCGTCCTTCCGTGCTCAGGTGCTCCACGAGCAAGTCAGAACTACTACTGTATCGGACTGCACGTCGGAGCCCAAATCCCAGGGGATGGAAACCATTGAACGAGATAGACATCCACCTACGTACAACGGGGATGCCATCCCGAGGGTCGATGCCATCAAAGTCCTAGGCATGACGATCGAGTCTAACTGTGCTAACAGAAAGACTATTGCCAAGCTGGCCTGGAAAACCGACAGCGTTGTGCGCCTTATACGCAGAGTGGCCAACAAAAGACATGGGCTCATGGAAGACAACCTCATCAGGTTGATGCATGCGTTCGTCCTTAGTCATTTCACGTATGAGGCAGCAATGCACAACTGGTCGAGAGCAGAGTCCGAGAAACTTAATGCACTCCTCAGAAAGGTTACCAAGAGGGTCCTGGGCATACCCATACACACCAGCACTGAACGTCTACTAGAGCTTGGCATTCACAACACTCTCGAAGAAATAGCAGAGGCCCAAGAGAGAGCGCATTTAGCGAGGCTATCTACAACAAGGTCGGGAAGGAACATCCTGCAAGAGCTGGACCAGAATCCAATGTCGATTAAACTGAAGTACAATGATATTCCCGAAAAGATCAGGGAAAACATCACGGTATCTCCTATACCACGAAACATGCATCCGGAGCACAACATTGGAAGAAGACTAGCGAGGGCCAGTACCATACTTTGTCAGGTCTCAAACGAGCAAAGAAGGGTCGCCTTTGTCGACGCGGCTTCCCACGCCAATCGGAAAGCTTTTGCGGCCGTGGTGGTCGATGGGGCTGGCCGAGTCGTCAACTCAGTGACGGTCAGGACGAAGGATCAAATCGTTGCGGAACAAGTTGCCATTGCATTAGCACTGACGATGGAGGATATCGAAGTCATCTACAGTGATTCAAGCGCAGCACTACGGGCCTTCGCAAATGGTACGGTCTCGGGAGAAACGCTCCGAATACTACAAGGCAAGAAAATCGCGCATCACCTGTTGAGTTGGTTCCCGGCTTACATTGGTCAAATCAAGGACTCCCCTCCCAATCTCAATGAAGCAGCACACGAGGCGGCGCGAGACCTCTCCAACCGCGCCTCCACGGGCATGCGTTCTAATGGTGAAGGGGATAACTGGGAAATTCCCACAACATATAACGAGCTCACTAAGCATTTTTATCTATCCCGGAGGATTTTTCCTCTACCTCACAAAAATCTCACTAGGCCCCAAGCACTTACATTAAGGCTATTGCAAACCAAGACGTACCCCACCTTGAAAATGTTAAACAATATTTACCCTGAACTATAGCCAGGTAATCTCTGCCCATGTTGTGGGGAAATAGCTACCCTAGACCATATGCTCTGGCAGTGTACCAAATTCGCTCATTTACCTAACATCACCTCTGACAGATGGGAGGCGGCAAATCCCAGCCCGTCCTTGGCAGAACAACTCTGGGCTGTCCACCAAGCCCGCGAGGCGGCTGAGGGGCTCGGCCTCTCGGTCCCCACGTGGGAGTGGCCCGCGACACAGTGATCTGTGTTTTGAAGGACCAAATAAAAGTTTATCCAACCCAAATGAATGTTGGGTGATTTCTGTAATGGTTATTCAGTTTTATTCTTTCATACATTGCTTTGTTATGAATATTTTTGTATGTATTTCAGAGTTGTCATTCTATTATTTGCGGTCATGGGCCACATGCGTGTTTCTTTTTGTATTGTCGCTTTCCGCTGCCTGTAATTTTTGTAATTTTTGTAAATTTGTAGTTTAGATTTTTTCTGGGTGAAGGGGCCAGTCAAGCTGTGAAATGCAGTTTTTTTCCCTTCGCACCAAACCACGTATACAGTGTATTTTCGTGTACTTGTCACGTGGTTGAATAAGCTCAAACTCAAACTCAAATCCAATGGCTCGTGCGCTTTGGTGCGACGTAGAGAACGACGTAACTAACGGCGCAGCCAATGGAGACCATTTCGAAACATGTGGCGAATGGTTTTTCGTTTCGCCTAGCCATATACAGCTTCGCTGGCCCCTATTTTTCCGGAGGGATATACATATATATATATGTGTGTGTGTGTGTGTGTGTGTGTGTGTGTGTGTGTGGTGTGTGTGTGTTGTGTGTGTGTGTGTGTGTGTGTGTGTGTGTGTGTGTGTGTGTGTGTTTGTGTGTGTGTGTGCGTGCGCATTATATCGATCCCGTAGAGGAGTTAAAGTTGCAGCCCGCCACCCCGAAAAAGATTTTGGCTACTGATATATTTCATCTTCATCACATTGATCTCTCTACAGTTTGTGTGTATGCGGATTCGTTGTTGTGGGTACGATGCTTTCCTCACGCTTCGCGAACAGTTGGTAAACAAGGGACGAAACAACTGAGCCCATATATACACGCGAGCACCATGTACTTGCAGGGAGATGGAGGAGGCCCAGAAGTGTCTAGAGCGCGAGACGTCATTCTGTCCAGACGAGATACGTCGCATCTACATGAACTACCTGCGGCCGGTGACTGCCTCCTTCCAGGACCTCTGCAGCGACAGCGACACCAGAGATGGTGAGGCTATTATTTGCTACCACGAAGCATCAATACACGTGTATACCTCATACTGTGTCGGGGTTTTCTTCCAGACATTTCCTGCTTTTATTATTTCCATATTCGTTCATTGCAGGGATCAAACTAAAGAAGCTAAAAGTTAGTCAAATGTCAGTCGGTCACTTGAAAGGGGGTGGAGGGAGTGGCACAGAAGAACTAAAGTTACTATATATATATATATATATATAAATATATATTATAATATATATATATATATATATATATATATATATATATATATATATATATATATATATATATAATAACACACCACACACACCTTGGGTATGAAAATCGATGGGTCTGGTACGACAGATGACTGAAGAGAAGGACTCGCGTATAAGAAATGTAGTATCATTAACGTTTCGGCTGGTGGGCAAGCTGACGAAGGCTGGCCCACCAGCCGAAACGTTAATAAAACTACATTTCGTACGTGAGTCCTCTTCACTCACATATATACTTAGAATGCGTGGATATAGAATGGGATAAGAGGGTAAAAATATCGCCGGCCAAGCCCATGTTATATAGAAAGTGTAAATATACAGCCATCAGTCTTATGAAAGTGAGAAATTGGGTGCGGTGGTTCGAAACAAAAGAAGGCCACGGAGATTTGCAAGTGAGGAAAAAAAAAGAAAAGTCAGTTTCGCCGCAAGGGCTAAGCAGTGGATGCGATAGCAACAAATTGGGATGTGATACGAAGAAAGGCCAGCAGCTCAAATTCATTAGCATACACGGCCGCTGCAGCGAGCGAAGTGACCTCCGTGCGGTCTATGGCTTCAATGCAAACTTTGCGACGAAAGCAAAACACTTACGAAGCTATGGGCCATTTATATGTGAAGAAAGCACAACACAGAGGAACGAAGGGGGCAGCTAAGCGACACGGTACGAGTTCTAGCAACTAGTCGCGCGTCGTCCGGTCCCTTTCGTTTCTCTCTGTCGTGGTTTTTGGCGCTTTCTTCAAATATGAATCTGCACCAACTCGCCCAACTGTCCCTGCTATAGTTCAGTTTATGGGCCATTTGCTGTAGCCTTTCTAGAGATAAGCGCGCGAGCGCCGGTGACCACGCCATGTAGGGTCAAAGTACAGGGCCGGACGCGCGCAGCCCACCTCAGGCGAAAGACGGAGGTGGGCTGCGCGCGGTGATGCCGTGAGTCTAATGAATGGGCGTGGCTGTGACGTCGTGGCACGGGTGATTACGTCATCGCCGCGCCTGCGCTTCGACGCCGACCTGTCTAGAAATGATTTGTGTGCTATACTATTCCATGCGTTATTACCAGAGGACGCAGAACTTCCTGGAAAACGGCTTGTACGTTTCCAACGTCGGCATTCTGCAAGACGCTGTAGGCAATTCCGCAAGACGACTTGTAGATCAAATGGTCGTCTACAAGTCTAAAATCTTTAAAAACGTTGGTACTCTTTAGGCGCATGAAAAGTCGTTTGTCCAGCGAAGCTAAAACCAAATAGCTAAGTATTGGTGCAAATAAGCAGCAAGCAATGCAAGCACCTTGCTAGACTCTGGAGTTCCACAAGATGCGTAGCGCCACCTGTCGCAGAGAGAAGGAATAAATTGAGTAGTACAATGTTCGACTCCATTGCAAAGTTTGCTGCGGAACCAGGTGCAACTAGCGGGTGCGAAACAAATATTTAATTAAATATCGCGCATGTCTTGCGCATTTAATACTCAGAGACCTATGCATTTCTCTCCGCTAGTGGGACGAGTCACCGAAACGCCATGAAGTGCTTGTTGGATCACTCGCCAGAACGATGGCGAAAACAAAAGCAAACGCAACAGCTCCGCGCGCTACGAAGAAACGTCGCAATCGACACTACTGTTGCTTTGCAAATTGCCACAGAGGTAAAGGACCGAATAACAAAACGTTCAGTTTTACTGATTTCCATAGCTGTCGTATGACGTAGAAAGGCGATAGCGCTGGATACGGGCCGTTGCGAGCGTCTTGGGTAAGCGAACTACTCACATTCTCCGCAGCCCCACGAGAAAGTGTGACCTGCTGTTATTGTTTTGCGGCCGTGACGGAGAATCGTGGCAACCTTGGCCATGCAGTCGATGGCCGTCGACTCGATGGAGTTGTCGCGCTGCTACACGGCAGTTTTGAACGGCCGTTGGGTCGTTCAGGTGTGTCTCGCAAAAATTGCGTGGCGCTGCGGATCTTTATTTTCCTGTTCGTGTCACCGAAAGTTAAATAATATAAATCCACTTAGAAACACATATATGTCTGTTGTTTTTGTTTAGACACTTTAATTGGTTATGAATACATACTTAATTTTAAAGTTGTTGAGCAGTGAAACTGTGGCGAGCGATACACGGCAAGGCGGCACGATGAAGACAAGCACGTTGCTGTTGTAGAGAGTATGTGCAGTTCGCAGATCTTAAGTGGCAAAGATACTTTATTAAATAATTTATTACATATACTGCTTTTAAAGCATACTGGTTAGATCTTCTATTCTAATCGTGAGTACGAGCGCGCTGTTTCCGCTTCCGTTGCTCAATGGAAGTTTCGATAGAGTTGTGGGGCGGACTCGATAGGCTATTGACTCGACGGCCTTCGAAACGTCCCGTGTAGCCGCTCGTGCTTGACCATTGAGTCAATAGACTATCGGTTGGAAGGCGGCCTTCCAAACCGATCGATGTAACTGCGCGGCAGAGAACACGTACGACGAGTAGACGGGGTACTGCGCTTGTCCCCGTCGACTTGTCGTCCGTGTTCTCTACAGCGCAGTTACATCGATCATGAATCACCAACTGGCCCAATCGTCCACATTGATTAGCCTTCCAAACGCCCGTCTGGCACGGGTAGCAGCTATAGAGGTAGACTCAAGACACGTGCGACAAACATCACGCACACCGCGACCTCCCATAATCTGAGTTGGTCGTCACCACATAGAATCACGCACGTGCGTTTTGAAGGCTCAGTGTTAACTAGCAAGTGCTAACAAGTGCGTCAAACAAGTAAATGTTGGTCGCCACCACCTTCAGGTTCGTTTTGCCTTCGGTTGTACCCCGCGAAAGCGGACACGCACGTATCCCCATTTGCAGTATACACGAACGGAGTGCAACCGTCAACAGAACATTCCAGGATGCGTAATAAAACAGTCCAACGCACAGGAAGCGAGGGCTGAAGGGAGAATGCAACTGAAAAGGCGAAAATCGTGGGGCCATTCGTCCGTGATAAAGCGAGCTTGTACCACAGATCGTAAGACACATGGCTAACTAAATTGATCGTGTATGTACGACATCGCTTTGAAATTATGTATATAGCGAAATTTGACGCATTTAGGCGTTAAAGAACGGACGTCGGAGGGCTTGCCTCGAACTTGGCGCCGTGGGATGCTCGCTTGTACTTGCGTGTTTGAGCGCGCTGGCACTGAAACTTCTTTTGCATTGTACGCGCAGTTCGCTTTGATAAGCTTGATACCTTTCTGAAGCGTGGATGGGTGGGAAGAAGCTTTCCAGGTCCTTAATTTTCAGGAAGTCGTGCCTCGCCACAAACGAAAGCGCTATCCAGTCAGCGCCAGGGCTGCGATGAGGGCGCTGACTGACTCGCAGCGTCGCCTGGGCAGAGTCTGATGCCTATAAAGGCTGTCCTCCCACCTTACGTGTGTTGAGTGCAAGTAAAAAGTAACTCTACAAAATTACCCACGAGACCAGTGGCGTTCTGAGAATCAACGGCACTGAACTGGTCAGTGCTATACTTTCTGCGCACTTCAAAACTGGCTCTTGTGGCAAAGAATAATACAGATGTCTTTCATGTCTTTCATGTCTGCTGATTAGCTGCGAAGCGCTCATTATCGTGCTTGCTTAGGCACTCACTGTTAAACTCATTGAAAAAAGTTAGTAAATGGTTAGTAAATGCTTGCATTTACTACCTTCGCGAAATCTGTTTACTAGCCAGCAGTTAGTAAAGGTCGTAGAGTGCTGTCTTCACTAACCAGAAAGTTTCTTGGTGTTTTTAACTAAGTATCTACTAGACATCCACGTTGCCAGATCTTTCGTAGATGCGCAGTATACTTTGCCGTAATCGTGACGGTCTTTAGCAAAATTTAAACAAACTTTAATTTTATTGATTACCTTGGAATTAAAGTTTCGTGCTACGTGATGGCACGTATATAAGCAAATATAAGGGCACACGATAATGTGTAGAAAACATCAATTATTCTTCTAAATTCTATGGTTGCTAACCAGTACACGGTGTGCTATCCCAAAGTAGGAGTATAAACAGTCTTCAAGCCGCTGCTAGAGTAGATATCGGCTACGTAAAAGTCTTGCTATTCTGTGTGTGCGCTTGCGTGTGTGTTCTCATTCGTGATCAATTCATGCCTCTATGTACGTTGCTGTGATGTGTACTTACCATGGTAATTACACGAAGTAATTAGCGGCCATTAGTTGATGTACGAGGACAATGCCACTTCGTTTTTCTTTATTCTTTAGGTACTTTTGTAATAGAATAATCTTGATATGGCAATGCACACGCACATATAAACAAAAATAGGCCTAAACCTCTCATTGGATAAATGTAGCAGAGTTAATACGGTTAGTAGCCATTCGAGCTAGTACTCATCATCATCATCAGCCTGTCTACGCCCACTGCGCAAATGCCTCCCCATGTTCCGCCAATCAACCCGGTCCTGTGCTTTCTGCTGCCACGTTATACCTACAAACTTCTTAATCTCATCTACCCACCTAATTTTCTGTCTCCCCCTCACGCGTTTGCCATCTCTTGGAATCCAGTCAGTTACCCTTAATGACCACCGGTTATCCTGCCGACGTGCTACGTGCCCGGCCCATATCCATTTCTTCTTCTTGATTTCAACTATGATATCATTAACCCCCGTTTGTTCCCTCACCCACTCTGCTAGTACTCTTCACTCACTAACTAGGTAGCAAGTTCCACTAACCTGCATTTTACTACCTTCACTTACTAAGAGGCTAGTGTATTTTGTGACAAGTAAACGGTTAGTATTTAGTTAGTGAATATATGCCGACCTTTTTTTCTAAGACTGTGACAACCACTTTTGAATACCACGAACGGATCGTCGATAGCGAGACATTTCAGCTTTTCCTGTGGGAACCGACCGCTATGGGACGGCATGAAGCCGAACATTCAGCTGAATTTTAATACTGTAGCCTCCTCGGCCTTCCCTTTCCTCTTCCTAGCTGGAGGTTTCGCAGAGCACCCGCTCTTGCCTGCGTGTCGTGGCCTGCTCGCGGCCGCTACACACCGTAGTGAATATCCGCAATAGGATTACGCATGTGTTTGTGCTTCCACATAGGCTCAGAAACTGTAGCTGGTCACATTTTAACGGAAGGAAGTATTAACTTGTAGAGAGTAAGCAAACCACGTTTAGGATATTGTTGGAGAAAAAAAAAAGCCGGGTAGATATTGATAAAACCAGGGTCGTAGGTAACAGTTACCAATATAGAAATAGTCTTGAATGGAGCAAGAAAAAACTGGAAAGGGACAGACGGAATTAAACTAATAAAATGTAATTGTTCTCTAAGCACTCCATATTTTCGCCAGGCACTCCGGAAACGTCGATAGGGTGCCGAGGAGCCGTCGGGTCCTCTTGGGTCGCTATCGCTGCTTGTACATATGCACTAGAACTCTCTCGTTAGCGCTGCACACGCACCTCCGATATTGGCGGTAGTCAGGCGAGTCGGGTCGAGGAACAGCAGCACGTCCAGAAGGTTGCGCCTCAGGGCTCCGTGGCGAAGCTCGCTGATGCGTTGCAGCCGGCTCTCCAGGGCAGAGGCCGCCGGGCCGACGCTCATCTCTCCTGCAGCGAGTGTGTGCACGCACCTCAGCACGCGTGTCCAGTGGTCTAGGGTTACGGTGCATCTGGGAATCCCGTATGGGAATCCACCGGATATGAAAGCGAACGAAAAGGGCAACTGCAAGCGAACCCGTGTCGAGCTCCCGTCCACCTTCTTGGGGCCAGTTTCGGTGACGGATGCATTAGTTCAAACGAAGCCTTCGTGGTTTTCTATTTTCTTTTCAAATATCGAACCTTCTGATCCATTTATTCTTTCGTACCGCTCTTGAACTCTGCGTGCCACATGCTTTGCATTGCACGTGCTTTCGCTAGCTTCCTTGCTCTCCGCGTCTCCGCACTATCTTCACAGCTGAGTTCGCGATCTCGACCTAACAGACAGAACGCTCAGTGGCCACAAACATGCGCGTACCGGCGTCCCAGTGGAAGAACATGGACAGGCGAGGCGTCAGGGCGGCCTTCGTGTCGCTAGTTGTGTTGACATGATGATGATGATGATGATGATGATGTTCCTTGGATGATGGCACCTACCCACTCAGGGGGATCGGCCAAGAGTCGGGCGGATTGTTGTTAGAAGTGGCTCGTGCCGTCCTTCGTCTTCGTTTTCGTCGCTGCCTCTTCTTTTAAACAACACCAAGCAAAGGGCTCAGCACGTTTACCTAGTGAGCACCAAATATTTTCTATTGCACCACGGAAAGCTTGTTTCGCAGCGGTATGGCGTGTGTGCGTGTGTGTGTGTGTGTGTGTGTGTGTGTGTGTGTGTGTGTGTGTGTGTGTGTGTGTGTGTTTTCGTTTTTTTTTTTTTGAATGATGCCTCAGAGCTTTGGGGCGCGTGACGACTTCTTGGAGGATCCAGCTTTGCGGTGGAGGCCTCTGTAGTTGGTCGCCGTAAAATGTCAGCCCATCCCGGAAGAAGTACGAAACAATAAATGCGATAGCAACCAATTGGAATTTTATACGAAGTAAGGCTAGCTCACTTCTTTAGCGTATAACTCAACAAAACGCTCGCATAATGAAACGCAGCCGCTGCAGCGAGCGAAGCGATCTTCATGCTGCGTCAGCGCGAACTGAGTGGGGAGCACGTGCAAAGGTATGAGCCGTCTGCTGGTCCCTGTCAAGATAGGCAGTGCGCGGCCACGTCCGGTCCCTCAAAGCACGCAGCTGGAGCCAAGCAAAAGTAACCCTCCCTCTCCCCGATCCCCCATATGAGACCCCCATGGGTCTTTCGTGCGACAAAACACGGCCGGCGCCTTTCCTCTTCGCTTGAGCCGCGATCGTCGGCTGCCGTCGCACGCAGAACAAACGACGTGGGAGGGGGTGGGGGCTGGTATCGCCCTTGGACGTTTACCGATGCTGGTGGCAACGGCAAAAAGAGACAAAAAAAATTGGTGGATGATTGAGTTTCGCCTTCAAGAGCAGAACGCGATAGCGTAATCGGGCCCCGTGCTCAATAATCGCTAGGCTGGCTCAAGGGGTTTTTTTAAACCTCCTTGGGCTGGCTCCGCTTCTGGGTGGACACCTGAAGCGTGCCGCCGCAAGGAAACGAACGTCTGTGCGCGTAAAGTTGACCGTTGCAAGTTATCCTAGAATGCTTACTGCAAGTGAAATTGCGAAGTGCCCACTACGCCATAACTCTTCCGTTCGCCAATCGGCTAACCCTTACAAAAATGTGTTTAGACAGTCTATATAGACTGTCGAAACCCATTTTTAGACAGTCTATAGACTGTCTACATACATTTTTGTACGGGAAGTACCCACTACGCGTTCGTAAGGGGCCACGCGCACCCGCGCAGCTCCACGCTTTGTTGGTGCTGTAGCTGATAAGAATGATTAATTATGCCTGAGCGCTTTGTATTGGGTGGGCCTTTAAAACATCCACTCGTAGCGCAGTTCACGTGTTTTGACGCCTGATGTTATTCTATGCGCTTCTGCTACGCAATACAACATGTTTTAAGGAGACTCCTCCACCTACATGACATTCATATAGCGTTCATTCTTTTTTTTTTTTTTTTCGGAATCAGTTCAAGCAACGGCGTGGCTCTGTGGCAGTACACCTGATTGCCACGCAGAAAGTCTGGATTCGATTCTGACTCGAACCGAGGATTTTTAATATTTATTTATGTGCATCTTTCTCGATTTTTCGCTCACGGACGAGGCTGATTTTTCGCTCCCTACGTTATACGAACGACGCCGACACCGGAATTTCTGCGATACGATCTCTTTAACGCTGTACCGCGAAAATGCGCTTGGAGTGTCTATATAAGTACTATCGCAGTAATATAGGTCACCCCTCGAGGGCTACCAGTGTTAATTTGCTCTATTGCCGGTGTCTTTTGCAAGGCTGATCTGTCTGCAGTGATCCTCCGCAATATCGCAAGCAGGTGCATTTAATGGGCCCACTGCTGTGCTCAAGTGCGACGCATCGCTTTCATTGGGGTGCAGCTAGTGCACTGGCTCTGGTCAAAAGAATAGTTAGCGCAGCTTGCGCTAAGTCGCGCAAGGCTGGCTCACAGCAGACCTGCTGGGCACATTTCAGCTTCTATTGCTAACCATCTGTACGGAATGCTTGGGCGGTGATGCCGGTTCATGGTGATGACAATCTTCTATCTGCGACACACGGCAAACCTCGGGCATAACAGACCCGCCGCGGTTATCTAGTGGTTATCGTGCTCGACTGCTGATCCGAAGGTTGCGGGATCGAATCCCGGTCCCAGCGGCCGCATTTTCGATGGAGGCGAAAATGCCTGAGGCCCGTGCACTTGAATTTAGGTGCACGTTAAAGAACCGCAGGTGGTCGAAATTTCCAGAGCTTTCCACTATGGCGTCCCTCATAATCGTATCGTGGTTTAGGACGACTAATTGAAGAAACACGGTTTTTCTCCTGTTTTCCCCGCGTAAGCCCTTTGAAGAAGTATTGTTGTGTCTTGTGCGCAGAGTACCTGAAGCACGCTCCCTGCTTCAGCCGCATGTCTCGGCCCGACGGACCGTGCCGCGGCAAGTACGAGAGGCTGAGCAAGCTCGTCAGCTCCGAGATGGACCTCACCCAGCAGAACAACAGCACGCTGCCCCAGTTCTGCTGGTGAGATGAATCAAATATGGCTTCATTTAATGCTTTTCGCAGCTGGACGTTAAGTTGTAAGTATGTGAATTAAAAAAACTACTGACCGTGTCGAAGGGGCCGATCATCGCGGTGCTCTGGCACTCTTTCTTTCAGTTTATTTTTCCCCATCATAACAAAACAAGATAGGAGCCCGCGGTAAAAGCTAGCTTGACAACGCCGAGAACACCTAAAACACCTTGGTGGTACTGCAGCCGCACGAAAAAATTTGGGGACCTTTAAGCTTCGCCTTTAAGAGTTGAACGCGATAGCGAAATCCGGCCTCTAGTGCACACTTCAACCACTAAGTGCATACTTATTAATGTGTGCTGTTACACACACACACACACACACACACACACACACACACACACACACACACACACACACACACACACACACCACACACACACACACACACACACACACACGCACGCACGCACGCACGCACGCACCCACCCAAAACACACACACACACACACACACACAACACACACACACACACACACACACACACACACACACACACACACACACACACACACACACACACACACACACACACACGCGAGCTGTGTATCTATAGTAATGGTACAGGTTTTCGATCTAAAACACTTCCCTGTGCTAGAGTCGAGACATATTTCTCAGAATACCTCACAGGTGGCAGCACATCTAATGTTTTCTGTTTGCTTGATCAACGCCTCCTCTGGAAAGGAGGCGTTGGCTTAATATGTTTTTCGCTAGATGGTCATAGTTGTCCATTTTTGGACCTGTTTGAAAGTTTGTGTAAAGTTTCAGCGGCGATGGCTGCACTATCCCGGCTTTTTTCGAAGCATGGCGTCGCGCAAAAAACGTAGTTTGATGGCCTCGCCAATGCGCCTACAAATCGCCGAATGGGCTCCCTGCCGAGCAAAATGCGACTCCTTCCACTACATGGCATTTATGCAGTGTTTCTTCCCAAATCAGTTGCAAGTAACATCGTGGCCTTGTGGTAGGACACCTGCTTGCGACGCAAACGGCCCAGGTTCGATCCTCAATGGGATCAAAAAGTTTTGTTTATTTTATTTGCATATTTTTCGATTTTTCGGTCATGGACGATTTTTCGCTCACAAGCGACGTAGCGACGCCGACACCGACGGCGGCATTTCTGCGAAACGAGCTGTCTAACGCTATAGCGTTAAAAGGCATAAATAACGCTTGACATGGTGGAAAGCGGTAATACAATACGGTACGAAGAACTTTATTTAAAGGTCCGTAGAAGTGCCACCCCTTAGGGTGACACCGCGGGCCGCTCCCACGTGGGGACAGTTAGTCCTAGCCTAACCGCCGCATCGCAGGCTCTCTGGACAGCCCAAAGTTGATGCTGATATGCCGAGCTCTTGAGGGCCGAGCTCTATTTCTGCTCTGTGAGGTCCTTATCCCCACGTAACGAGGGGCACCGCCAAAGCATGTGCTCTAAATCGCACGTTCCCCCGCAGCCAGGGCACTGCGAGCTAAAGTCACTTGGGAATAGACAGTGATGCATTTCCTTGTATTGTTCAGTTTATATTGCATTACCACGCAGGTAATACAATATAAACTGAACAATACAAGGAAATGCATCAATAAGTAGTAAAGCAACGACATTATAATTTGACTCCGGGATTTATTTCGCGGATACAAAATGATTGAAAGCAAAATGCAAGATCATGTACAATGTAATTAGAGTGCATGGTCATCATGTTATAGAAGTATAGCGTAATAACATTAGGTCAATATTTTAATCAAACAATAAATGATGTGTGGGATGCGGAGTCGGTGAAGGGACGCATCCCAACATAAAACGTAACAACTGTTTATTAACGGAGTAGCAGCAGCGGGGCGAGCATACCGACGCTGCGCTCAGTCGGGTAGCGAAGGAAGGAATACTTCCGAGCTTAGCAGCTCGGGTTTATAACAGCCGTCGGTGACGTAAGCCTCCGGTGACGCTGCGGTGGCGCTGTCCCTTATCGGAGGCGTGGTGCAGCGTACGGCCATGTCACGCCGGGCTGGCTAATGACGAGGCGGTGCCTGCGCCGGTTTGTGCGCAATGTGTCGCCACATCCCCCCCGCGGAGTGCAGAGCCCTCAGGGTCTGTAAAAATCTGGGAGGCGTACCAGACGTCCAGAGCGGTGTTGTGAAAGGAGTGGGCTGTGACGTCGGCGTCTGTGGATAGCCTGTGGATGGAGTGGCGCTGCCCGGTTCGTTCGCAGCGATGTATGCGGGCTTGAGCCGGTCAATTGAGACGCGGACGTCGTTCCCGTTCAGGCGCAGAGTGAAGTTTTTGTCGTCGCGATTGACGACCAGGTAGGGTCCGCTGTAGGGTGGCTGGAAAGGCCTGCGGACGGTGTCGTCGCGGAGGAAAGCGTGCGTGCACGATGCCAGCTCCTTGAACACGAACGGTGTAGGCTTGCTGTGGTGGGCTGAGGTGACGGGCGTAAGGCGGCGATGGTGCGTCGGAGCCGGGCGACGAAGTCGGTGGGATCTGACGTCGTAGTACTGGATGGCAGCGCAGCGAGAAATTCACCTGGGAGGCGGAGTGGTTCCCCGTAGACGAGCTCTGCTGGTGTAGCGTGGATGTCCGGCTTGAAGGTGGCGCGAAGACCAAGGATGACGGCTGGGATGGCCTCGAGCCAGGTTGAGTCCGGGTGGCACATAATGGCTGCTTTGAACTGTCGGTGGAAACGCTCGATCATTCCGTTGGCGCAGGGGTGGTAACTGGTGGTCCTTAAGCGTTCAAAACCGATGGTCAGCCCGAGGAACCTGAAAAGATGCGACTCGAACTGCCGTCCTTGGTCGGTGGTTACGCGGCGGGGGGCGCCGAAACGAGCAATCCAGCCGGTGAAGAAGGCTGAGGCGACGTCTTCCGCGGTGATTCCCTCGAGGGGCCATGCCTCGGGCCATCGAGTGTACCGGTCGATGGCGGTGAGGCAGTAGCGGTAGGGTCCAGCCAGGGGGAAGGGTCCTATAATGTCGAGGTGGACGTGCTCAAACAGACCAGAGGGCTGAGGGAATGTTCCGAGTGGTGACGTGACGTGCCTGGTGACTTTAGCGCGTTGGCATTGAATGCAGGAGCGCGCCCAGGTACGACAATCCCGCTGCATGGAGGGCCAGACATAGCGGTCAGCCACGAGGCGTGTAGAGGCGCGTATGCCGGGATGGCTGAGGTTGTGGAGCTGGTTGAAAAGACCACGGCGATGGGCCAGGGGCACGTAGGGCCTGCTTCGTCCTGTCGACATGTCGCAACAGATTGTGGTTGCCGACCCTGGAATGGGGACTTGTTGCAGCTGTAGTGAGGACGTGCCCTTGAGAAGTTCCTGCAGTTCGGGGTCTGTAGTCTGCGCCTCGGCGAGGACGTCCGCTGTTATCTGCACAGAGCTGATGGCTGCTACACGTGAAAGCGCGTCGGCGACCACGTTGTCTTTCCCGCTGACATGTTGGATGTCGGTGGTGAACTGTGCGATGAACGAGAGTTGGTTCTGCTGTACAGGCGGGAGTTTGTCGCGACGTTGAGAGAAGGCGTAGGTAAGAGGCTTGTGGTCGGTATAGATGGTGCAGTTCTGTGCTTCGAGAATATGGCGAAAGTGTTGCACTGCGTATATCGCCAGAAGTTCCCTGTAGTAGGCTGGCAATGTTGTCGGGGCGGTTGTCGTGGTTTCGTCAGCGGAACTGGCGGTTGAAGGGGCCGTTTTCCGAGCTGCGAGTTTCTTGGAAGAACGCCAAGGGATGCCAGGTGTTGTCCACGCGTTGCATGAGGGCGGCGCCGATGGCCAAACCAGATGCGTCCGTGAAGAGTCCCAAGGGAGCGTCTGGCACGGGATGGGTGAGAAGCGTGGCGGTGCAGAGGGCGGCTTTGCATTCTTCGAACGTTTTCGTTAACGTCGGTGTCCACGTGAGGGTTGGTTTCCTCGTAGGCCAGCCAAAGCATCATGGAGGGGAGCCTGGTAGTCGGCTGCGTGTGGCAAGAAACGCCTGTAGAAGTTCAGCATGCCGAGGAAACGGCGAAGGTCTTTAGCGGTGGCGGGTTGAGGGTAATTTTGCAAGTCCGAGATGCGTTGGGGCAAGGGCCGAGTTCCCTCAGATGAAACTTCGTGGCCGAGGAAGCGGACGACGGAAGCGCCTAGCGTGCTTTTTTGGATATTGACGAGTAGACCGTGGTCATCGAGGCGTTGGAAAAGCAGACGAAGGTGCCTGTGGTGCTCTTCGGCGTCGCGGGAGAATACCAGTATGTCGTCAAGGTAAACGAAGCAGAAGTCGAGGCCGCGGACGACTTCGTCGATGAAGCGCTGAAAGGTTTGTCCGGCGTTCCTCAGGCCGAAGCTCATGAAGGGAAACTCGAACAAGCCAAAGGGAGTGATGATTGCCGTTTTCGGGACGTCCTCCGGATTGACGGGTATCTGTGTGTAGGCCTTCACCAAGTCTAGCACGGAGAACACGTGGCAGCCATGAATGCGATGGGCGAAGTCCTGTATGTGGTGGACGGGGTACCGGTCCGGGATGGTGCGCGCGTTGAGGGCACGGTAGTCCCCACAGGGCCGCCAGCCTTCGGTCTTCTTGGGAACGAGGTGAAGTGGCGAGGCCCATGGAGCGTCAGAGCGGCGGGCGATTCCTTCGCGGAGCATGGCCTCGAACTCTGCTTTGGCTATGCGCATGCGGTCCGGGGCAAGGCGACGGGCGCGGCAGAAAACCGGGGGGCCTGAAGTGGTCCGGATGTAGTGCACGGTGGTGTGCTGCACTTTGCGTGGCAGTCCGCTGGGGCGCGTCAATCCGGGAAATTCGGCGAGGATGCCGTGGTACGGCGAATGATTGTCAACACTGAGTACCTTGATGCTTGGCTGTTGGGCGGTCGTTCGTTGGCCTGGTGTGGAATGTCCCGTTGTCGCGTCGATGAGGAGGGGTCGTTGCGGCAGTCCGGAAGGAGGTTGTAGTGGGCCAGAAAGTCCGAGCCGATGATTGGCTCGGCGACGTCGGCGATGACAAAATTCCAGTGAAGGTCACG
Organism: Rhipicephalus sanguineus; assembly: GCF_013339695.2. NCBI lineage: Eukaryota > Metazoa > Arthropoda > Arachnida > Ixodida > Ixodidae > Rhipicephalus > Rhipicephalus sanguineus. The sequence goes on from NW_023615649.1 coordinate 81,646, forward strand.
GCGTATGTTTCTGAGCTGGATGTGCATGCGGAGCGAGCCGTACGTCTTGATTGTGGAGCGGTTTGCGCGCTGAGCTCGAAAGACGTAGGCGGACGAGGACCTTGAAGATGGGATCGCGGGTAGCAGCAAATGTCCGAACCGCTGTCGACAAGGAACCGCTGCTTCGTGATTTGGTCGGTGACGAAAATGCGACGGCCTCCGGGTTGGCAGCTTGCGGCCGTCTCACGAGCTGCGTTGGCGTTTTCCGCATGCCCAGTGGAACACGGTGGTCGACATTGCCGGGCTCTGTCCCCGAAGCGTCGGTGGTAGTAACACGGGCCGTTGTCGGGTTGCCGCGACGAGGTGGTGTTACGGTCGCGGCTTTGCGAGTGGCGGCGCTCGTGCATCGGGAGACGTTCACCCAGGCGTTGTCGAATGCAGGTGAGCTGTCGATCGATGTCGTCGATACGGCGTGCAAGCACTGCGGTGGTCAGCGGTGCAGCGACAGCCTGGGTGGTGGGTGACATCTGTGGCAAGGAGGCCTCGATGACGCGATCGGCAATCACCGCAAGTTCGTCGAGAGGTAGACCAACCTGAGCCTGCAGAATTGCCTGGACGTGCGGGGGAGTCGCTGGAGCCAAAGCGCTCGGAGGAAGGAATCCGGCACTTGCATGTTGCCCGCGAGCGCACGCATGTGGCGCAGGAGTTGCGAAGGTTTGCGCTCGGAAAGCTCTGCGGACTGAAGTTGGCGTACCTTTGGTCTTCCGAGAGCGACAGGCGGCTGATAAGGGTAGTCTTCAGGTGTTCGTAGAGGTTGGCCGTTGGAGGGTTGGTAAGTATATCCCGGACCTCGATGGCATAACGTGCGTCCAGGTGGGCGATGACGTAGTTGTAGCGGGTCCGGTCTTGCGTGATGCGCGCCAGGGAGAAGCGGGCCTCGACTTGGGCGAACCATACCTCTGGCGAGTCCGCCCAAAATGGCGGAAGCTTGAAAGTGGCGCGCCAGACGTCCAGCTCGGCAGCGGCCGCAGTGGTAGCAGCGCCTGCGTTGACAGCGACCGTTGAAGCGGAGCTTTGGGGGGCGTAGTCCGCACGAGGCTGTACGGAATCGTCGGGCGAATGCGGTTCGTTTTGCATGCGCTGCTGCTGTTCCTGAAGTTGCTGTTCAAGATGTTCCACTTCCTTGCGAAGAGCGGCAAGGGCTTCCGGTTCGGCCATGGCGGTGCGGTTTGTTCGGTTTCCGGGTCACCAGATGTGGGATGCGGAGTCGGTGAAGGGAGCCCCAACATAAAACGTAACAACTGTTTATTAACGGAGTAGCAGCAGCGGGGCGAGCATACCGACGCTGCGCTCAGTCGGGTAGCGAAGGAAGGAATACTTCCGAGCTTAGCAGCTCGGGTTTAAACAGCCGTCGGTGACGTAAGCCTCCGGTGACGCTGCGGTGGCGCTGTCCCTTATCGGAGGCGTGGTGCAGCGTACGGCCATGTCACCGGGCTGGCTAATGACGAGGCGGTGCCTGCGCCGGTTTGTGCGCAATGTGTCGCCACAGATGCATTACGTAGTATATTAATAATCTTGGAAAAGGACATGTTCAAAAATTGCTTTTTTATTAAATGTGTTTAAGGAGAGGTTGGTGCCTATACATGGCTCCGGCTACTCCTCTTCCGTTATTATTAATTTGCGTCACGAACTATAATAAAAGTAGAGTATTTTAAAACTCACTCACGGCAATGACCTTTTGAAAGGAATGTTCTCACGTCATGCATAATGTCCTCGTGTCGACAAACAATGTTCACACACAAGAAACGATCGCACTTTGCCGAATAGTCCATCTCACATTCCTTTTTATAATACGATCACACAACATTCACTGGGCCCTTGCCCGCACTTTAAAACAGCTGTCTTGAATCACAAGAGGCAACACGAAACATGTGACCAGAAGTATCTCAATGTGAAGAATAATTACAAATGTGAATCAGTATCTTTTGATATTTTCGACTCTTCTAAAAACTGTACTAGGGCGCGTGCAGCAATGTTTGAAAGGTTTCTGTTGGCCATGGACCCAACACTTTTGCTGATGATAGCGGCCGTGTATCCAATCTGTTTAGTTTTTCCAAGAGTTTTTTACGGGGAACAGCATTTTTGCACTGTAGAAGGAGGTGTTCTATGTCTTCTTCGGCCTCTTCACATGTACATGCAGCGCAGTTAGTTTTTCTTATCCTATATAGGAAGCTCTTAGTGTAGGCAGGGCCTAGACGAAGTCTGTGAATTAATGTTTCACAGAACGGCTAATTTTAACCGGAATTCGAAATTCCATTCCACGATCGATTGTATATAATTGAGAGTTTTGAGCTCCGTTCGCGAACCAAGTCTCTTGGACAATCGACCACATAGTTCGTTCAAGAAACATCGTGGCTTTGTTAATAGTGTTTTCTCGAACGATGTCTTTCTACACAAATTATTTAGAAGCCGTGGCAATTGATTGAATAAATGGCAATCATATGTTTTTTATACGTTTGAACAAGCCATGATCATTTTGCCGAGTTGTGTGGTGCGTTGGTTAATTTCACGTTTGAAGGCTGCAGATAAACGATATTCTTATAAGTTTTCAACCGGAGGTACTTTATATTTGTGAAAAAGCTCTTTAGCATGTTGTAATCTAGGGACATTTGCAACAGTTCCAATAATCTTTTTTTTTTTTGCAATATATGTAGCTTTTTAAAGTTTTCCTTTGATATGTTACCCCAAATTAGGTTGCAGTAGTTGAGTGGAGACTGCAAAGGCGAATGACAGAGGCCGCGGAGTAGGAGAGGGGAATCCGCGCAGGAGATGAAGAACTCCGGACCCGAAGGGAGAGCCCCCTGTTGGGCCTCCACAGAGGTTGAAGGAGGAAACTGATACAGAGTATTAATGCGGGCTTGGTGGTACATACTGAACTTCTGAAAACAGCGCTAGGATGGGCCAAAGAAGACAGCGCTTCGTCTTTTTTTTTTTTTTTTTTTGCCCCGTCCTATAGCGCGTTTTCAGAAGTTCAGGTTGAGGAAATAGTGCCTTTTCCCTTCACGTGTGCAGTGTGGTCCACACCACTTTGGTGTGCCAAATCTGTGAATAAACAATTCGGCCTCGCATCGCCTTTCTTATAAGACTGCTCTAGCGAACGCCCTTATCAGCACCAACCGAGCTAAAGGATACGCTTTCATGTTCCTAGACTATGCTTAGAGATCCTCAGCAACTTCTTTCTGTAATTTCGCTCGAGGTATTAGACAACTATTACATCGATTCGCACTCAAACTTTCGCTTCGCACCCGAAATTTTGCTATTCGCACAGCTCTAGTCGCGACTCGTTAAGGGAGCCGTGCCTCGGTCCCCCTCCTCCGTATATACCGGAGCACTTCCCAAAAATAAAAGTCGCGAGCGAGAAAAGGCTGGTGTCGCCACGCCTTCCGTTCATGTGCATACGTCGCTGACCCACACCGGTGGCCAGTATGGTATCAAGGAGCAACTGATGACGTACGTTGCTAGGGCAATAGCGATGTCAAGAGAGAAAATTTTAGATGTGATTAAAGAAAAACGAGACAGCTTCGGGTCTTCCATCTTGACGTACGCAAGGGCCTGAACATTCCAGGTGAACGCAGAAGAAGAAATGCTTCTGAAACACCCCTTCCCGTGGAACATTACAAGTTCCCTCGATCAGCCGGGGAGGTTGGTACAGAATCATGGCTCGTTTGGAGAGTTGGGCAAAGACGAGTTGTTTCGGCAGACGATCAAGCACGGAAACGCGGTTAAGCGGGCAGAAAAGGGCATTTTGTGCGCAGGTAGGTATGGAATTGTATGATCCGGGCTTGAGCTTCATGAGCTAAGCGCTGCAGAAGACGCACGGCACCCACGTTGTATCTTGTGTGAATTTCCTGTTTCGTTATTTTGCGCTAGCGTATTTTGTCAGAGAACACGTATCGCACGATGGGCACTTCGGTGAATGATTTAAATATAGGTGGCCTAAGCATGAAGGAATCGATAATTCGTGTAAAAGGCTGCACTTCTTTCTGCGAAAACGACAGTTGTACTTAGAGTGCGGCAATGAGGAGATAATCTGCAAGTGTTTGCTGTGTGAACGTCTTGATGTACCTATTTTACGTGCGGACGTTTCAGGTTCGGAAGCATTTGTGAAGCTCTCCTAATGCGTGAACGTTTGTATTATTGTTGTACTGTGATTATAGGTATGCGAAAGTCTGTTGATGCATTCATTGTGATCATTGACACCTTTACGGTGTCGCGTAAGAGAAGAGGAGTTGCCGGAGCTAGCCACACGTGGGTACCAACATTTTAAATACACTTATTAAAAGAAAACAAATGCATAGAATGTCAGCCATATAGTGCCCGGCAAAACAGTACGGGTGTTATCCGGAAGACAGACATTCGTTGGCTGCCTTCGCTTGCAGCTCGCGCTGTCGTTTGGGTGCGGTCGCTGATTTGTGCTCGGGATTATGTTACAGGACTGCCAATAGTCACCCGGTCCGTCCTCTGATCCGCGTCTTGATGATTTGGAGGCTCGGAACCTCTATAGTGCGCGTTCTTGTGGCCGTCAGCGCGTGCGAAAATATCGCTGCCGTATGAACACGGGCGTTGAACGCTGTGGCCTTCTAGATATACACGCGTGTGCCGGTCGAGGCCGTGGCGTCAGCGTCGCTCATTGGCAGGTGGAGAGAGTGTAATGCTTCGAAAGTAAACTCATCGTTGAGAGAGTCGCTGTTGTTGTTGCAGTTACTTCTACGCCTTCTACAACTGCTACCGGGCCCAGACGGAGAAGCAGTGCGGCCCGGAGGCGTACCGGCTGTTCGAGCGCTACACGGGCTACTTGAGCAGCAGCCTGTTCACGGGATCGTGCGAGAAGCACCTGAACCACACCGAGTGCGATCCCGTCGCCTTCTCCACCACGACCGGCCGAGCAGCGGCCATGGGGCCCTCGTTCGGGCCGCTCCTGCTGCTGGCCCTGCTGCACCGGCTGTCCTAGATGACTCGCCGGAGTGTTGTAGCAAGGAGGACGTCCTTCTCAACGGCGTTTTTCGTGACGCACGCAGATCCCACTCGAGTACCAATCGCACCCAACGCTAAAGAACCGCGACGCCAAAGAGTCTCGATTATCTGGGAGCTCGTTTCTAATTGTGAAAGAGGAAATCGATTCACGTGGACATGACAGAAAGTGGCGTCAGGAATTCGATGCGCTACGATCCTCCAAGGCGGCACGTGACACGATCACGTGACCTTGTAGCATCAGCATTAGTCGGTGGCTGAAGTGGACCCAACGCTCCGGGAACCGGCGTCCCCCGTTTAGTTAGTGATACGTTTCTACAATTCGCAAAATTTACGTTTATGAGCATTAAGTTTACCTTCATTCTGCGTAAAACATGGATGTCGATGAACTGCATCAGCTATAGACTCTTAAGCGAACAAATTTTATTCGCAGCTTACGTGAACTTGTTTTTGCAAAACTTCTACCGTCGATATTTCGGAGCAGCGTCCATATAATAATATGGCTCAGTTAGCGGAATTGTGACCCTTTTTTTTTTATCGTGAGTTACAGAGCTAGACGTAAACTCGATAGCTTAATTTTATTTTTAGCTGTTGTCGGGATGTTTCTAAAAAAATCTCACTGCCTATAAATGAAACATCTTGATATATAAACATTTCCTTTAAATGCAAACGTCAAGCGCCGAGAAAAACAATTTCCCTGAAAAGAGTATTTGTGCAATGCTCTTGTGGAAGGTGCAGCGAGCGCAAATGAAAGGCCGCCTTCACTGCACGGCGCCGTGTTCGCCGAGTGCCTTCTTCTTCCCGCGCATCCCCTTAGAAAAAAGCCTCCCGGACCACGCCGTTACGATTTGCTTCGAAAACTCAATGACCTGACTTGACCCAAAATCTTTTCATGCAAAGCATCGTAGCTGTTCGCAGAAGTTTGCACACCAGTCATGGTGGATTACTTGCCGACTTCTCTGAATATTCTCGGTCTAGAACGGGAAAGGATCGCCACAAAACATTCGATGCTCCGCCATAGGGGCCGCCAGGGGTACGCTCGTTCGTGCCAGTGGCGCATTTCGAGGTGATAATCCACGAAGACCCGATATGTGATCCATGCGTGTCAACGGACATGGCGCTTGATGTTTTGCACAATAACATCCATAAACACTGGCGTAGCCAGGGGGGTTCAACTCCTCCTCGAGATTTTTCAGTTTTGCATGTGTACTGAACCCCCACCAACCCCGAAAAAAATTTCTGGCTACGCTACTGATCCATAAACCTCCATCACATTGCATTGTCGGTCCACTCCTGCTTCTTGCCGCGGTGAACAGCAATGAAAAACAAAAACGTATCGTACGGAACTGCAGCAAAAGCTCAATATTTAAAAAAAACTCTGTGTTTGACACATGCACGTATTTCTGGCGCGTTCACTTAGCGCGCCACGAGCTGTAATTCCGTGGGTACCATCGTACCTTGAAAAGTGTGCTTGCATGATCCGCTCATGTCTTCTGTCGTGCGTCAAACGAGGCCTTGGTTTACCATTAGCCATAATTATTCTCTCTTTTTTTGTTGTTGTTGACATATTAGGCGCAGGCGACTCCTTAGCCCCGGAGATCGAGCATACAACTTGATTCTTGCCTCGAGAACCTTGCGTCCTTGTTACTATGGTGGCATCCGTATGCGAACAGAGCGTTCCTAGGTTTCAAAAAGGAAACGCCCATCTAAATAACTTTTTGATCTCATTAACTGAAAGAGCCTTGTTTGTAAATTACGCCAAATGATGACACGTCTTTGAGACGAGGCACCTAGGACCGTTGTACGTGTATTGTGCAGCTCATTCGCGATTCTCATTTTCGTCAGAGTAATTGGGAGATCAGTGAGAATGCTCGCTGTTTCCCGATGCGTCGGAATCCGGAATCCCTAAAACGTGACTTGCCCAAGTCCATTTTCGTGTTGTTGTGTTTATCGCTGTTCTTGTGTTTAGAGTTTGTGTCGATTCATGATGACGCTAATGGGTGGATACAAGCGATATCCCAACTGCCTGCTTCTCGTGCCAGAAAGATTTTTGCAACAGATACCAAGTTAAACGCTATACAGTCCTTCCAGCATGCAACGTCACAATGGCTAAAACGCATTGATTAATTAAAACGCATCGAATAATTTCGGTATTCGTGTGATGCTGTGCAGTCACACACGCGAGTTTACGAGGCGCCTGCCAAGCTTGACTCAGCAGGAACGGCAGAACGTGTTAATCAATTTGTGGTGATCATGCACGTATATAACTTCATACAATTCTCAGCTTTAGAAATGCGAATCCGTATATTATTCTTGGGATAACGAAGGAAATAATATATGTTCTAGTTGTTTTTGTCCCTCTTCGTGTATACCGGCAACTATATTAACGTTTTCTCGGTGTTATTGGGACGGGGCTTGAATTTGGACTCACACATCTTATCTTTTAATTGTCCGCGACCGGGACAGGTTCTAACCATACGTGCAGCGTGTGACCGCTCGTATTATTGCGATGAGAATTATATGGACACTCCAGGCGCATTTTTACCGTCACCTTCATGTTCCGTATAAAGTGGTAATCGATAAATCCACCCGCACGTCCTATGTTGTATGTGCGAGTGAAGCGCGCGAGCGCTGTCGATGACCGCAGCCCAAGCAGAATTCCCTGGCGCGGAAGGTTCACGGGGGGGGGGGGGTGGACGGAGGGCAGGAAATTTGTACTCTGACCAGCCGGGCGTAGTCGCGCGCGCCGTGTCTTTAGAAGGGATCAGCCGACGGCTCATACCTTTGTACGCGTTGCGCTCTCATCGGAAGGTTTTCTTACGCCAACATTTTGTTTGAGTTACGAAAAGTCTCGTGCTAAAAGAGTCAGCATTAGCCTTACTTCGTATAGTATTCCAGCTCTTCACTGCTTCGCTCTTGCGGTGAAACTGTGACATTTTCTTGCCCCGAGGTCTGATCATCGCTTCTCGTAAGCCCGAAAAAATCGATCGCTACCACAGTGTTTTCGAAAAGAGCAATGCGTCTCGTGCTTCACGCCATCTTGAACTGTGTAGAGCTAGGAGTGGGGTCTCGTCTCATCTGCCCTGCGTGAGCGTGTGAGTAAAAATTGGGCCTAAGTATTCTACCAACGTGAAAATCCCACTCGGGCTCATGGTCGGGTCAATCTATTTGCATAACGTGGCGTTATAGTCCGGCTGCACTACCACATCTGACGCAGTGTAGGCATACACCGATGACGTCATTTCAGCGGCGTATACGTCCCACACATAAGTTACCTCCGAGGTGCAGCTGCAGCTGCGCACTTCGCGGACGGTCCTGCGAACGTTAGCTTGTTGCTGTTGGCCATAGCGAACGGTGTCCAAACAAAGCATTCTCTGCGACTGCCCTGCTGCTTTTTTCTCCTTCAAAAATGCTTGGGTCACCGGGCTTCCTTTCGTTAGTCACTTGACCCCAGTCCAGCTTCACGACTGGCCCTGATTGCTCGCGAAAGGCTCGCCGCATTTAAACCGCGCATTGCTTGCGACGAGACACAGGTGTCAAGCTTTCCACACTTATAACCGCGTTGTGGAGTATGCATAGTGTCTTTTAAAGGCCCGGGCATTTTTCGCACGCTTTGTTGTTTGCCAGGGTTGGCTTTGTTATAGCGTACGGTATTCAAATCGAAGGAAATGAAGAGGCAGTTCGTAAAAGTGACGAGTGATTACATGTTAGAATGCATCCATTGAGATACCCGTGTTTTGGTGCCATCCACGAAACTGCGTTAATTGCTACGAAGGTTCGAAGACATCTTCGATACACGTCTTCGCTATAGCTGCGGTGTACATAAATAAGCTTAATCACATTCATAACTTTTCTCTCAGTGCGTCCAAAAGGTTATGAATGCGCACACTGTGAGCTGCATTGCGTGCAATTAATAATTCGTATTGGGAAGGTAGAGCGGACTAAAGACGACGTACAAAGCACTGACAGTCAAGTGAGAGCTTTCAAGCGGACTTTTATGTCGATGACGACCGTAGTGTAGAACAGGGAGCAGAAGAAAGGATGAAACGGGTAGCCACGGAGCAACGCTGTTTTGTCGCGAAATGATATCTGAACACCTTTTAGGCGTCGAGAAATGGGCTTTCTGAGGCCTCCCTATGCAGACTCCGTTTCGTAGAATAGCCACTATAGCTGGATTAGTCGTATTTGGTGGACACAATAAAGTGTGCGTCCTCGGCGTGCGCAGACTAACCCCGTGAAACAGGTATCGAATTGATGGGTCTTTGCAGATAACTGTACACGATCCTTTGCTCCTAAACTACCGTATATGGAGAGACGGTTTCTTGGTCTTTGACCCCCCCCCCCCCCAAAAAAAAAAAGAAACAAACAAACGGAGGGGGAGGGACTCGTCACTTTCTTGCTATCTCTGCCAAATGGAGCATCTTTAACGATCGCCAAGCGTGTTATTCGATCTTTCAATCGCTCCCTCTTCAGTATTTCCCTTCTGGAATCGCAACTATAGACGCACCACTTAGTCGTTTCGGGGGCCACTGCGACACACACACCGTCGCATCCATTTATTCTTGCTTTCCTGTTCTAGTGACTCTAACATGTGGCCTGTGCTGGCGTAATAAAATCGTTGAAAGTCAGTCCGTAATCTCCCTTTTCGTTGTTTCAGCTCCCTACTCGCCTTATTCTTCTCTTGATAAAATCCTCAGGATATTGTCAAAACCACTTTTTTCGCAGTTCTTTTAAAATGCATCACCTTATGGGCGCGCTACATCCAACTAATTTGCACCGCGTCTTTTTCCCGGGCAGGGCGACATGAAAATAGTTATATTTCTATGCATGGTCAACAGGGGCTGAAAAAAATTGTACCGCATGAAAGTGGCACAAACTACAGATCAAAGGGCACTGAAATCGCTGGTATTGCGCTGGACCGATATAAAGAGCCTTTTAGTGGATAGCGTAAGTTGCACCGCTGTACACTACATTACATTAGAGGGGAATAGTTCATCGCAGCGCCCTCCCCCCATTTGGTCGAATGGATGGGCGCTGCGATGAACTCCCCCCCCCCCCCCCCCCCCCCCGACACCCTAATGGGGAACCCTGCGCTCGCCCATGCGTGTGGTGGTCTGAAATCGCGGACACATTGTTAAAAAATAAGGTCGTCTCTGCCCAACGATTGCCTTTAATATCACTAACGGGTGCGTACAAACATACAGGCGATCGTTCTAAGCAATATACTCACGAGTTTTAAGGCTCGTTCACAGCTGCAACTAGCACCGGTCGCGCGACCATTTGCGTCTGGAGACAAAAAATGGACTCAAGGAGACCGATGTTCACACCTGCGCGCGACTTGTACTCGTCGCCACACAGAATTCACGCCTGCTCACATATGGCTCGCATTGCCATTGTCCCGTAAGATAAACTGACGTCTTGCGCACCTGATTGGTTCAGACGTTTGCGACTGCAGTCGTGCGACTGAAAAATCGAGCAGCTAGCGACTCGGAGCCAGAGCAGTCGCTTTGCGACTAACTTGGTCGCACGACCGGTGCTAGTCGCATGTGTGAATGAACATTTAGTACTGCGTACGTAGCGTCCGTAAAGGCGTTGCGTACGTATGAACGCCACGTTTCGCACAGAGCGCGCGCGCAGAGCTTCTGCTCATGTACACTCAGCGAAACGCGGCCTACTTACGTACGCAACGCCGTTACGGACGCTACGGACGCAGTACTAAAACTTGCTACTAAAACTATCGAGCAATAGGGCTATCTTGTCAGTAGCGCTCATTCGCTCATCTACTTTTTTTCAATTTCTTTGCGAGAATATAGAATGCTTACGTACTCGTCACGTGTGAAATTGTGCAGAACGACGTTGACAGGTAGCGAGCGATTTGCGTGGCAAAAAGGCTGCACCCTGAATCGTTGACGAGCCCTGGAAAAGCGTTGTCGACTGCGTTCAGCCGTTGTCGACCGCTCTATTCCACAAATCGCGGTGTGTACAAGATACTACAGACGAGTTTTTGTTGTATGAACACGCAGGCTTAGTGACATCGCGCACACCTTCCTTGGCCAGGGTGCTGTTCTGGACATTGTCAATTTCCACCATTGATCAACTCTCATTGGCCTACAGGGCTGCTACGGTCTCTTTGATTGGCTTAAATTGACGCCATTACAAAATTTTACAATATGGTGGAATTCGACAGTGTCCAGAATAGCACCCCAGCTTTGAATTACATTTTGCTCCATCCGTAGTGCATTGTTGTACACGAAGCAGAAAGCAGCCGACGTTCATGTTGATGAACCGCTTTATTCTTATAATGGTGACGCGTATTGAAAAAAAAAAAAAGACTTGTTTCAGGAAATTGGTTACATCGGAAGTCATGAAGTGCACATATAAAATGAAAAAAAGAAAAAGAAAAAAAAGCCAGAACGGGAAGCGGAGTTCGTGCCGAACAAATTTCCGTTGAACCACAAAACTTCTTTTTCAGACAGGCATGCATTTTTCTATATGCTGTATAGCCAGATTCTTGAGCACAATTAACTGGCGCTATAAGGTCAGAAGTTGAAGCGGTGAGAGCTTGCCACGTGCACACGCAACGAAACGCAGTGCATCACTTCGCTCATACGAAGCTGTTTTTTTTTTTTTGACTTCCTCCGGCGCCTTTCTCATTACCTTACATCATCGCGTATCATTCGCTCTTGTTATGGGCATGCGTCTCTTAGAATGGCGTAATGGTTGTATCTTGCTTCAGTCATTCTAGATGCGTCAGGCTGCGTGATATGGCTGAATACCCTGTAGCTGAATGTGCGTTCTCTTTTTTTGTCATGCATCGTTGTGTTAGTTGCACAACACGGAAAGGCCCCGTCGAATCACCAGGCGCAATGTCAAATTTAGTTTGTGCATTTATATCGGGTCTAGAATTTATGATTCTGTGTTGGAGTAGCTCTTCTTTTGCTCAGCGGTCTGCAGGAAGATCTCTTACAAGAAATAAACGTACTTCCGTATTGAGAAAGTCGGTCCTCATTAGGCCAGAAGTGAAAGACCGGTCATCCTAAATTGACACCGTCCGGCTTTCAACGGTTGAGGCACTATAATACCTGCCGGTTGTTATGAATTGCGAAACGCACGTTCGCAAGGAGGGAATTTGTTGCCTTTCAAACTAAAAATAATACCCGGTGCATGGCCAACTGAATTCCCGAATGCCCTAATATCTAATAGAAATCTTATGTCTTCAAGCAATTATGCCTCATGTTGCGATCGTGTGCTCTACGTTTGTATAATTACGAAGTGTTCCGCGTTTTATGCGCTATATGACATTTAAGATTGTTTTGTGCGCGCGACACGGTGTTTTTTTTTAATCTTACAAGCAACCTAATCGACTCGAAAACTATGTGTAACAAAATCTTATATAAAGTCATATAGAAAACCTTGTGGTTTCATGCGTCGTTGGTTCATATTGTGTCATATGTCTTGTGTCATACCGCGCATGTTTCCTTCTTTTTCTTCGTGTTGTTTTGTTTGCTAAGCGACTAGCGTGTGCCGCCATAAAGATGCCAAGCTCTCCTCTTCCTTCCTCATAAAAAAAATGCTTACACCTAATTTCGGGAAGTTTTCATCCAGACATTTGGAAAGACAGAGCATAGACGAAGAAAAGGATGAAGCATCTCTAGGCTGTTGGTGAGAGTCCGTGTTAGCCTCTGTGTTCGTTCGGTATGCATTTAAAAAGTGCGCTCTGTTATGGATATGCACGAGCGAATATGTTTGAAAAGGAACGCGCTTGGTTGGTGCTCGCTTTGTGTTACCGAAGCTGCCAAAGTCTTGTTCCGCACGAAACCGCTTCTGCGTATTGCAATCTGCCTAATTTATACCGCATTTGTACGCGCGCTTTAGTTCCAAGGCAGCGCTTGCTATCCAGCTGTGGCGGTGTCGAAAATAAATGCGTTTTTGCCAAACCCTTTGTGTTTCTCTTTACCACCCGTGGCAGCAGCTTAACGGCTCAAGTGTTGCGCTGCTGAGCTCAGTGATGCGCATTTCTATGAGGTCGAAATCCAAGAGCACCCGTGTACTTAGATTTAATTGACGTGGTCAAGCCTAGTCTGCAGTCCGCCCCAACGGCATGCCTCGTAATCAGAGTGTGGCATTTGGCTCGCAAAATCCCAGAGTTTTCATTTCTTTCTCCGAACAAAATTTCTGAGTATCCGTGCCGTGTGCAGCAGCTTTTCTCGCGTCACCGCAACTCTGACCCGGGGCCGCTTAATGAAGCGCCCGAGGAAATCTTCGTGTCTTGCACAGGGCCGAAGCTTCCGCTTACAGCGCCGATCAGAAGTTCACACCCTGGCGATTTAGTTGAGGATTACGCCCTCCTCTGTCACTGAAGAAGAAATGTACGTTGCACTTTGGGACATTCAATGTTAGCTCCCCTCTGTGCGCGTAGTCTTTCGTCACGTGTGCTGTTGAAGCGCGCCATACCAGGATCACATAATCGACATACACGTTCTCGTTCGTGCACAGGCGCGGGACAGAACACGGGCGCAGCGATAAACCCAGCAGTGAGGTTGCTTTCTCCGCCGCTCACGTCGCCGCTGATGAATGAAAAATTAGTATTTAACAATAAGAAATATGAGTGAGAAGAAATGGGCGGCTAGAGTGTAGCTGCACTTAACTAGCGTGGACACGGGATGTAGAAGAAGATCAAGACAGCCAAACGGTAATTGAAAATGTATCTAGGCAACGTGGTGCCATGAAGAAGAGACAACGATTTGGATGCAAAGGAAGGGGGGGGGGGGGGAAAGAAATCGGAAGGAAAATTCTGTTCATTAAATAAATAAAATAGCACGAGAGATAGCGCTTTGCTGCTTGAAGACAAAGACGTACCGGAGTGCATTTTAAGAGAATTTGTTGCTGGGCTCATAATGCTGCTAAACTGCAGGGCGCAAATTCGGCGCAGGACATAGAAGAACACACTGGAGCAGAAATGACTTCATTTCTGACGGGATGTTTCAGTCTTCAGTGCACTGGCGCTCGGGCTTTCAGTTCATAAGAGCTTCCACTGGGGCCACTCGGTATGGCACACTGAAGGTGGGTAACGGTGCGCTGCATAGATGCACAGAGACGAATCACGCAAGAACACCCGTGTCCGTTTTGTGTTGTGTTATCAAGGCGAAATCCTTATATGCCTCATCAAACTCGAAAATTAACTGGCGTCCTGCGCCGGCGGCGTCAACACGAGTGATGCAAATAATCATCATCGCGTGATGACGTCTCCATATGACGCCATGATGACGTCACAGATGTCCAAAATCTGTGACGTCACGTGACGTACTGTCGCACGATGACGTCATCACATGCCATTGTAGCCTGGTCAATGGTGGGCCGGTCACGAAGGCAGCGCGAAACCAGGTTAGGGGAAGGAAGCGGTCGTCGTAGGGGGCAACATCGAGTGAAAAGAAGATGGCTTTCGCCTTCCAGAGTTATTCGTCTCTGTGCATCTATGCGGCGCATCGTTGCCCTCCCGGCTTTCGGGTAGCGACAGGAGACCCTCGGGTTTTTTCTTTGCGGACAGTGCGCTTCTCAAGTAGTGGCAGAGCGCGCCCGTACACTGTAAACGAAAATGTACCCAGCTGGGAGGTCTTGGGGGATGATGCTCCCGCTTAAGTACGGTGACCTCTCCCCAACTCGAACATATCGGAATTTACCGGTGTGCATACGTTCATCTCCTCCCGCGGGCGATGGAGGGAGGAAAAGGGCGCCCATTCCCTGATTATAGAGGCTCAACAAGACCATAGCAGACATGCTGTCAATGTACGTGGACGTGCACCACAAAACGTGGGTCGAGATTCTTCCATATATCACGTTTGCATACAATACGGCGACGCAGGAAACAACGCGATTTCCGCCATACCGCCTTGTTTACGGACGCAACGTGCAAACCATGCTTGATGCTATGCTTCCGTGCGATAATGATAATGAACTTGCTCCAGACGCCGAGCAATACACTCAGTACGCCGAAGAAGCTCCGTTAACTGGCTCGCATGAGCATCAGCCACCCACAGCGGAGACAGTAGCGCCTCCTGTGACTGACCGGGGCCAAAGCGAAGGTGTTCGTGAAGCCAAGTAGGTGCTACCGATATGCTTCCACTTTGTGTGGCGTCTCGCAGTGTTTACGACCAATCATCGCGCATATAGGAGGCCTGTTGAAATGACTGCAATCCATTGCGGCTGCTCGCCCAATTTCTCATCACCGTCGCTGCAGTAAACATTGACAAGTCCGAGTGTACGACGAAGAACGCGATAACGGATGCGCAATAAATAGCCCGATGGTTGCACGACCAAGCTCTAATGCACACAATTTCGGTCATTGTTACATGGTGTTGTTAGACTGGCTGCGAGTCAGATTTGGCCTCCTTCAGCCGGGCATGTTCGATTGTCGGCGGTATACATACTACGCTGCACCGAATAGCCGGGAAGAGGCTCGAAAGACGCGGCGCTTGGAAGGCCGCACACAAACAGTGTACGAGAATTTCATGCAAATAGGTGCGCTCATCTCGATGCAAACACTCGCGCGCTGCAACGAAGGGAAGAGCACCTTGAGTGGGGAAGTGCATGTTTGGTATGCGGCCTGCTGCCTCGCCTCGACGGCCACTCGCATAAATTCATGCGAATGGTTCGCCTTCGGAGCGAATGCAACTTTTCAGTTTGCCCACAAGGACCATCAGTGTCTCCGTGATTCTCAACTTTGACGAAGCTTCGCGGTGCCTAACCATTTTCGTACGGAAAAGGTTCTGCAACGTCAGACAAGTGAAGGACGACTGCACATACTTTGAGCGGACGGAACAGCTATGTATGCTTTTAAAAGTACGCACGAAATTTCAAAGTTTTTATTATTGGTCTGAATGTTATGAAAGCATCCTTTGTAGAGGAGAACAGCCTCGCTTTTCTGTCTTGCGTCAAACAGGCAGGCAAACTGGGTCACTCACTCGTCTTCGAGAAGCGTTTGGTAGCTTTGAAGAGAAGCCTCAAGCTAATAGTAGTCCCGCCATTTAATCGCCATATTTGTAGACGAAGAGAACAGAAACATTGTTATAAATAGGTTTTATTATTGTTCAATGAATAATGTCCCTTTGGATAAGAGCTTAGAAGTGCGAGAACAATATTTTTCTCTCTTTCAAGGCACTAGTTGCAAATAAAAGAACAAATTATATTGTTTATAGAATAAATGTATAGTTCTTGCCAGACAGACTACTTTTGGAACATGCTAGCCAACAAATCAGTATAGGAACAATAAACGTATGCAAGCAGCGTTCCCTTGAAACCGCAGACCGAAATCGATAGTAGGGCTACTAGAATATCATGTTCAGCTTCAAGGAGTGAAATTTGGTTGAAGATGAACAGTCCAGCTTCACTTTGTTGCCGATATTTGTTTTTGTCAAGTTCACACGCACTGCACATCAGCATTAGAAGCTCGCGCGCAGCTTCAGCGCTGCCAACATGCGCACGACTTGGTCACTCCGTCAGGCGCGTTGGGGTCCTCGATACGCTCAGGCCCGCTGGCGGGTGAGGACATCATGCGTGCGCGTCGGCTGACGTGGAAGAAAAGCTTAGAAAACAATGCCTGCGAGTAATAAGGAAAAATATGGCTGATCCCTCCGTCATAGGAATCTTTAAACACGAAAGTAAAACGTGTCTTTGCAGAAGTAGTTGAGTTGTAAAGGCGTTTATGGGTGGGCGCTCGGCGACGATGCACAGCGGCGACAGTCAAGGTGGGCGCGGACTCTCAGCACGAGCGGCGTTCTCTGGGAAAGGAGCCAAGAGGGCGACCCACTAGAAGGCGCTGGAGAGGACGACCCACGGTAGAGATCCGAGGCTTAGCTACAATTACCCCGGGTACGAAAAGGGAGCCGCCTGGAGACCTAACAGCTTGTCAGTATGAGCGGGTCATGGTAGGCCTTGAGGCGCTCCACGTTGACGATGTCGCGCACTCGACGGCGCATGTCCCAAGCTGGTTCAATGGGTTCGATCAGGTAGTTGACGGGGGATGTGCGTTCGACGACACGGTAGGGGCCTTCGTATTTGGGCAGTAGTTTGGAAGAGAGGCCAGTTGCAGTGGTAGGGATAGAGAGCCATACGAGCGCTCCAGGGAGGAACGTGGGCGCAGCATGAATCGGTGGAGCCGAAAGGAGGCAACATCGCGCGCTGTAGCCGCTGGGAGGGCGGCATTTCGGCGTATCGCGTGAGGCGGTCTACAGCGACAATGGCCCAGCGGTTACCAACGACTTTAGAGGAAGTGGCCCATACAAACCGATGCCAACGCGCCCAAACGGCCGGTTAGGGCAAGGTAGAGGTTGCAGACCTGCCGGTGGCATGTGCGTTGAAGTTTTGCGGCGCTGACAGTCAAGGGCGCAGCCAGAATTTTTTTTTTTTGGGGGGGGGGGGGGAGGGGAGCGCAACCATACTTTATGTATGTTCGTGCGTGCGTTTGTATGTGTGCGTGTATATATACGCAAGCGAAATTGAAAATTTTCGGCGGGGTTTGAAGCCCCCAACCCCTCCCCCTCTTTGGCTACGCCCCTGCTGACAATTGATGCAGGAGCGAACGAACTTCTACACGTGGCGGTACATCCTCGCCAAAAGTTCCCGTTGGCGAATACGGTGATAAGTTTTCGATACCCCAGAGCGCGTACACTGAGGATCAGAGGGGAACAACCCGCATATGTCAGAACGCAGACTGCGGAGTGTTACTAGTAGCCACCGGCGGCCGTCGCCGTTGTAATTGCGTCGGGGAAAGAGGTCGAAGCGAACGGCGAAATGGTGGGCTTGATGCAACACGCGAGTGGATGGTGCTGCCAGGTGCTGCCGATGGATCAGTCAGCAAGTCTACCAGCAAGGCACTCCATTGATCCTTGCGCTGTTTGGTACGATGGTGTGAATGTCGATGGAAGAAACGGCAAGGTGAGACACTGAGCTGTGGGCATTGTCGTCAGGCAAGGGAGAGCGCCACAGGGCGTCGGCGTCAGCATGCTGGCGTCCGTTACGGTACAGCACTCGGATGTCGTAGTCTTGCAGGCGAAGTGCCCAGCGGGCGCCTAAGGGGATCCTTCAATGACGAAAACCAGCACAGTGCATGATGGTCGGTGACGACATCAAATGGGTGACCATACAAATAAAGTCGGAACTTCGTAAGGGCCCAGATGATTGCCAGGCAAATCTTTCTCCGCGACGGTGTAATTGGTCTCGGCTTTAGTAAGCGTACGACTTGCATATGCCACGACATATTCGGGGAACCCTGATTTGCGCTGCACAAGGACAGCGCCGAGGCCAACACCGCTGGCGTCCGTGTGTACCTCTGTAGGGGCCGTAGAGTCGTAGTGGCGTAGTATGGGAGGAGATGTCAACAAACGAAGGAGCTTTGCGAAAGCGTCGTCACACTCTGACGACCATGAATTGAGGGGCCCATTCCGTTACTTCCAAGGAGCTTCTTCAGCGGCGATATGATAGTCGCGAAGTTTCGTATGAAGCGCCGAAAGTAGGAGCATAGTCCTACGACACTGCGCAGTTCTTTGGCGGACGAAGGTTTGGGGAACTCTTGGCTGGACTGAAGCTTGGCTGGATCGGGGAGAATTCCGTCCTTGGACACGACTTAGCCGAGTATTGTCAGCTGTCGTACAGCAAATCGGCACTCCTTTAGGTTCAGTTGCAGACCGGCGTCGCTCAAACGCGTCAAAACATGCCGCAGGCGTTGAAGATGCGTGGAGAAGTCCGGAGCGAGAACGACGACGTCGTCCAGGTAGCACAGGCACTTGTGCCATTTCAAGTTGCGCAGGACGGTATCCATCGTGCGCCCAAACGTCGTGGGAGCATTACACAGCCCAAACTGCATGACGCTGAATTCGTACAAGCCGTCGGGCGTGACAAAGGCTGTCTTCGGTCGAGCGTCATCAGCCATACCCTGAGCGCAAATTGAGTGATGTACCCTGAGCGGAAATCGAGTGATGACAAGAGTTCTGCTCCTTACACGCTGTCAATGGCGGCGTCTATTCGAGGTTGGGAATAGACGTCCCTACGCGTGATATTATTGAGTCGTCGGTAGTCCACACATAACCGCACAGAGCCGTCTTTCTTCGCAACGAGAACGATAGTTGACGCCTACGGGCTATTTGAGGGTCGAATAACATCGCGGCGAAGCATGTCTTCGACTTTCTCGTTAATTATACGATGCTCTGCTTGAAGATATGGACGTTGCCGCAGTGTTGGTTGGGCGCCAGTGTCGATGCGATGAGTGACAGCGGACGTGCGGCCGAGAGAAGTTTGCGTGGCATCGAACGAAGAACGAAATTCTTCCAGTAGGCACAGAAGCTGGGAACGCTGGACCGACGTAAAGTTGTCAGCATTGGAGGAGCCAAATATATCAGCAAATGATGAATCAGACGTGGAAACCGCACTGAGCGTACGGGAACTGGCGGAGTGCGTGTCATCCGGTGAGTCCATAACTTGTGCGTCTTCGAGGGGTTCCGCTCTGCCGAGACATTCCCCTCGCACCAACATACCTATGTACGGGAATGGGTTGGTAACAAAAGTATTGCCACACGCGCTCCTTTCTTTCCATGTTTTCTGTTACTGGCCCGTTGCACGCATAGCTGCTGCCTTGCGCAAACCGCGCCAGAATGTCTGAGAACATTCGAGATTATTTTATGATCATCGGTTAGGCTTGAGCGCGCAAACGCGAACAGCTGAGTTTCTTCTCGAACTAACGCGGCCACCAGCGATGAGGCTCGAATGTTCGATGCCGCATGTATAAATGCCGGCACGCCTTGCCGCGGTTCAGTTTTATCGACGGCCGACGCTTTGTTCGCCGCTATCAGTGTACAGTGTGTATTGCTGTATAGTTTGACTTTCCGTTTCAAGGCCACAAGTTCGGCCAAATAAAGAGTTTCATCTTGAACACGCCGACTGCTGCCTTCGTAACGTCACGACCCCGTGACAATATCGGTGTCGCCCTGAGTGATTTGCGCGGTTGCAAATGGCACCAGCAAGCCTTTCCTATTAGAGCTGTGCACGGGCCGTATTTCCGAGCCCGAGCCCGGCCCGGGCCCGCTGACTTTGTAGAAGGCCCGCCCGAGCCCGACGGCAAAGGGCTGCGAGCCCGCCCGGCCCGGCCCGACGTACGAAAACACAATCTCGGGCCCGGCCCGGCCCGGCTCGGCTTTTTGAAGGTTCGCTGCGAAAACAAAACATCGTTTTCCGGTAATTTGGCGTTTTATTGAGCATGTCAAATATGATCAAGCGAATCACGACGAACAGTCTCTATTGCACAGATTACAAATTGTCGTGCGAAAACAGAAAGCAGTCCAACGGTTCCGACTTCAACGAAGTGCGGCGCTTTTGACCATGCATGCGTCAGCTTGCACGAAGGCGATCTACGTCGGGTCGCTCGTCGCAGTCGCGTGCATTTTCACTCATATGGGATTTGGCCTTAAATCTGACGCGAACAGTCGCGTGGCGCCGTCACTAGCTCAGGTGGTGTTACTTCTCTGTTTGTCGGAGTGCAACAGAGGCAGTGCTTTACCTGCTCCCCATTTGTTTAAAGTAGCGAATGGAAAGGAAAAGCGGTAGAGGGCCTTCGCGGAAAAGGCGCTGTATGCGAGCTGGAAAACAATTCCCGCTCATTCTCTATATTTCGGGCTTCAGTCGGGCTTTGCGCCGGGCCCGAGCCCGGCCCGATAAAACTCCAAGTAGCCCGAGCCCGGCCCGGGCCCGAGGTGAATATACGTCGGCCCGCCCGAGCCCGGCCCGCGGGCCGGGTCGGGCTCGGGCTTTCGGGCTACCCGGAGCCCGTGCACACCTCTATTTCCTATAGTGAAAACGCGCTCAGATGGAGAAAGGAGTGCAACGGTGTCGGAGAGACCGGTGCAACAGTGGGTATAACGTTGCGCAAAAAATTGACACGGACACAAGAGAGACGATGCGCCCTGTGTGTTACATCGTCTCTCTTGTGTCCGTGTCAATTTTTAACGCAACGTTATACCTACTAATGGCAAACCAACAGGCCCAAATAGCAACCTCGGTGCAATAGACTGACACAGCCGTTGTCGAGTTTGCAGGAACTTTGTTGTCGTCCTTGACGAATACCTTTGTCGCAGCCGATGGACTGTCTGCCGGCGTCAGATCTGAGAATGGTGAGAGCTCTATTTTGGCTTGTGCACACTGAATTACGGCGTCGTGGTTGGCGAGAAAATCCCATCCTAGGATGACGTCGTGAGAGCATGCAGAAATATGATGAATTCGACGGCGTACAGAGCGTCCTGAATGATGACGCGGGCTGTGCACACCGCTGTCGGGTGAATACTTTGGGCGCTGGCTGTACGGAGGGAGAGCCCGGAAAGTGGCGTCGTCACTTTTCGTAGTAATCGGCTAAGTTTGGCGTCCATAACGAATACCGCAGCTCTAATGTCTACAAGGGCAGATATGCGAACACCTTCTGCAAACACGTCTACTACGTTCGATGGGCGTTGCTGGGGGCTTTGGCAGTTCGATAGCGGCGCAGCCCTTGCCTCTTGGACTGCGACGACTAGTTTTCCTGGTCTCGTGCGACCGGACGTGGCCGCATTGTTGACAGTGAGCGGCGTCGTGGTGACGGTGAACGGTGGGTAGATGGAGCTGGGCGCGACGTCGTTGACATAGGCGGCGGCGGGTCGTAATACAGGCGGCTGGACTGGCTGGTGACGGTTGATCCGACTCGAGGCGGCTGCACGCGATTGCAATAGCGGGCGACGTGACCGGCGCAACCGCACGCGAAGCAGATGGAGTGGTTGTAGGAAGTGCGCCATCGGCTTGCCGGGGTAGGTCCCATCCTCCGTGGTCCCATCCATGTCGCAGGAAGCGAGGGCCGGGGCGGCTGCTGATATGACTGCAGTCGGGGCGTATGGATGACGTCGGCATACGCATCCGGCACACTCACTTCGAAGGCCTGAGGCCTGGCGACGGCTTCGGCGTAAGTAAGGGGGGGGGGAGGGGAGGAACCACAGCGATTGCTGGGGTCGGCCGGCTACAACTTGCGCGCAACTGAGCGGCGCAGGTGCTGGAGGGAGCTGGTGGCATTCCGGCGTGACCTGCGCGATTCCCTTCTCAATAGCTCGACGTAAGGGGAGGCAGCAGTGTGGTCGACGGCTGTTCAAGATGCTGCGGGTGAGCGAAGGCCAGTAGAGAGAACAGACGGGCAATTTCCTCGCGCGCGAGTGACTTGATTTCGGCGAGCAAGACGGAGTGGTCCGAAATGGCCAAAAAGCCAGCGAGATCGGCGTCGCGTGATGGAGGTCGACGCGTCATCAGCCGCTGCCGGGCAGCTTCTTGTATATCTCTGGCACAGTGTGATGACAACTGCCACAGTGCGAGGGTTTTTGGCGAGCAGCATGGTGAAGGCATCATCGTCGATGCCTTTCATAACGTTCCGGATCTTGTCAGACTCAGACATGCTCTCGTCGGCTTTCTTGCACAGGTCGAGCAAGTCTTCGATGCAACTTGTGAAAGACTCATCGGACTGTTGTGCTCGTTCACGTAAACGCTGTTCGGCTTGCAGCTTACGAACGGCAGGGCGGTCAAACATGTCGATGATGGCGGTCTTGAAATCTGACCACGTAGGGAAATCGGATGCGTGGTTGTACCATAGGCTTTTGCCACACCCGCGAGGTAGAAAACCAGGTTGCTGAGTTTGCCTGCCTCGTCCCATTTATTGGGTACGCTCACGCGCTCGTAAATCGCGAGCCAGTCCCCCGCGTCGGTGCCATCCACGCCGGTGAATACAGGAGGGTCGCGGATGCGGGGGTGGAGGAGGAAAAAGGCTTTATTTATCCCAGGAGGGAAAGTGGTGGAGGGAGAGCCTACTCCACTACCCTCTTGGCCCAATACAGGATATGCACAAGCGTGAGCCGCCTAATCGCCACACAGCCCCGCAGCGCGGGCGCCCATATGAGAGCAACGTCTTTCGTGGGAGGATGTTTATTAAGAATTGAAAAGGCAGTTTGGGAGATGCGACCTGCACTGAAGTTACGTATGGCAGTTTTATAGTCACTAACAATCATGGTGACATTGGGGAAACTTAATGCGATGGCAGCCTCCACCGAGGAGTTGACAGTACAGGATGCCGTTGTGATCGCCTTGCCGTTGGTATCCACAGCAGAGAGGGCATAGGACGAGGAAGATGGGTATTCTGCCGCATCGACATAAAGCATGCATGGGCTCCTTGTAATTTTTTTTGAAAAGCTTTTGCTCTTTGGATTCGACGTTTAGTATGATAAGTGGGGTGCATGTTTTTAGGAAGGGGCGGTATGAGTAATTGGTAATTGGTTGTGTATGCGGTGAGGAATTTTATACTTAGCTTTGGTGATAGACGTGAAGTTAATGTGGGTAGTAGCTAAAATGTGACGCCTTGCGCTAGGGCTCGCGAGCCTAGCGTACTGAGCCTAGCGTATTGGCTTCGCTAATTTCTGATAGGGTATTTATGACTCCTGTCTGATGGAGTCGTGCGTTAGAGGAATTGCACGCAATTCCTAGAGCGTATTTGTAAACTCGGCAAAGGAGGGTGTTGACCAAGTCCTCCTCTGCTGGTTTAAGGTGAAGGTAGGGGAGAGTATATGTGATTTTACTAATCACAAAAGCCTGTACGAGGCGAGGTGGCTCTGACTCCCGGAGCACTCCGTCTTTACCCGAGATTCTTCCTACCAGTCTTAGGGTGTTTTCAACGGTATTGCGCAAAGTTTCCAGTGTGTGCGTATTAAGTCGGTTGTTTTGAATAAATAAACCTAGCACACAAATGCGTGAGACTTTAGGAATCGAGCACCCATTAATGTGCGCTTCGATCATTGGAACGTGTTTGTTTCGACGGTGAGTTGGTAAAAGGAGTAATTCTGATTTGCTGGGGGTGAAATAAAGATTCATCTGAGATCCGAGTGCAGCTATTATGTCTACAGCTGCTTGTAGTGTGTCTTGAAAGTGTACATCTGAGCCTCATTTCAACCAGAAAGCGATATCATCGGCATAGATGTAAAAGTTTAAGTCTGGGATATGTTAAAGAGCGGTAGGTATAGGTACGGATGCAGGGGACACCGGGACATGCAGGAGGAGGCGTTTGTTGGGCGGCGTCTTGAGGCATGGTAGATGGCACGGCACGGGATCGAAGCTCCAGGGGCATCGAATGCGGACCGAAGTTGTTTTGAAGGCACATCACTCTCCACCAAATTGTAAAGGCGTTTAATGGTCACTCGGCGACGATGCACAACGGCGCCAGTCAAGGCGGGGCGCGGACTCTCAGCACGAGCGGCGTTCTCTCAGAAAGGAGCTAAAGAGGGTGACTATTGGTTCTAGTTCACTATAAGGGTGACCCACTAGGAGGCGCTGGAGAGGACGACCCACGGTAGAGCTCCAAGGCTTCGCTACAGAGTGTTTACTGTACATTGACATAAGAGGGCTTCCACAAATAATATTGGTGTTTGGCACCTATAGCACCGTTTAAGGTGGATGCATTCACGTTGACGCTTGGTGACACATCTCCATTCCCGATGAATAATGTCCATGATCAATGAATAAACAAACCTTTGTGTTTGTAGTTAACGGTGAGAGCGTAATCAGAGAAAACGGTGTGACAGCCAAAAGAACGTCGCTCATTAGACGCAGAACTTAAGCTAAGGTCACCATCTTAAAGAGTTATTTAACCCCTGAGTTGTTAGTTCCAAGACGGGACGAGGAAAACGCAACGCGCGTCGTGTCTACCCTAGAGCCCGGCCGCGTCTACCCTAGAGCGGCCACAACCACGGTGCCGTGGGTCAAGTGCTGGCGGGAAAGTGGTGTTACAGCCAGGTGAAGCAGGCGCGCGTCGCAGAGCTATTTGTAATATGGATGGATGCTATGAGTAAGGCCGGGGCTTTAAAGTCCCTGAAAAATAACTGGGCTTGGGCTAAAGTCGCCACCTCGCGGTGTGTTAAAGCGTTCACAAAATTGCACGTCTATTGGAAACGCGCCGAATGGGACGGACGCGTAGCAACGACGCGTTGCAGGAGCGAATCGCGGAAGCCAGGGTTATAGTGCATTACTGCACCTCTCCCAGACGGCGACACCACCCCGCCGACCGAGCACCGCGAGAGGCAAGTGGGAGATATAAAAGGCTCGTTTGTGAAGCCTCCAGATTGTGTATTCAAACTGCATGAGAATGAAGTACGATTACTTGCATATGCTGATGATGTGGCAGTTTTTTGTTCAGATTGCGAGAGTGTTAACGAAGTAGTCTATATTGCGAAACAGTTTTGTACGGCTAGTGGAAGTTCGGTAAACTGGGAAAAGTGCTTGGGATGTTGGCATGGGGATTGGCCTTCCACTCCAGTCGTTTTTGCCAACATGCCATGGGTGAATCAGCCTGCGAAATATTTGGGTGTACCACTAGAATTTTATCGTGACAGTGAGCCGTACTGGCGGCGGCAAGCCACTGAAATGCGTGAAAAAGTGGATAAGGTTAGAGGATGGGACTTTTCTATTTTCACGCGGGCCACCATATGTAACCTTTTCTTTGTCTCTAAACTCTGGTACACATTACAGGTTTTACATTGCTCGCGTATAAACGTGCAAAAGCTGCACCGTGTGTTTGCAGTATTTATATGGGGATCAGTGTGGGAACGGTCTAGTCGCACTAATCTTTTTCGTCGTGTTCGCTTCGGTGGTCTTAGTCTGTCACATTTGTTTTTAAGACAGGTCGTTAGTCGTTTTATGTTTCTGCGAGACACAGAGACCCGTTTCTACGTGCAGTTATTCAGCTGAGGCTTGGAAGAGTTTTACCTTCACTTGTTGTCAGCTCGGACTATGTGCATGGGGCGCTTTATGGTTATCTAAAAGAAGTAGTTGGTGCATGCAATTTTTATTGGCACGTTTCTCTAGCGAATATCTAGCGGGAGTAAAACGAAAAAGGTTGTATAGAGACCTTCTCGACATTGTTTTACCGGTACCACTTTACAGGAGTTTGTACCCTGCTGGACGTGGCGAAAATGTACTGGCCCGAGTAAAAAAAATGGCTGTCCCATCTAGTTCAAAATCATTTTTCTTTAAGCTCCATACAGGGACTCTAGAAGTTAAAACGTGGATGCATGAAAGGGGACTGTTTGTACCGTGGGGAACGCACTGTTTTCTCTGTTGTAAACCTGAAACCATCGAACATGTCTTTCTGGATTGTTGGGAAGAGGTGTTCTTCTGGGACATTCTGCAGAGAACTATAAAAAAAGATTTACCGATTGATGCCTACGGGATCAGGTTTTTACCAGTTAATGAAGAAGACGATGGAGCACCTTATGATACTGTTATGTTGCTCGGCCTTCACAGTATTTGGAAAAAGTACATGGCAGTTCGCCATGCTGATATCAATACACTGCCCATTCGTGAATATTTCCGCCAAATGATCACGAAGTATATTGAAGAGTGTAAAACTAAAGACCCAATTCCAGAGTGGCTCGAACATCTTGAGCCACTTATCCGTCTAAAGGAATTCTAGTCACTATGTAACCATTCCGGTAATTACCTCTGTATGTACTGTTTATGCACTGTAATATTATTGTATGAGGTGCAAAAGTAAGTAATAAAGAAAAAAAAAAGTGACCGTGGCGCAGTCGATAGCGTGCGCAGCATCTGCAGTTGCGGACCGAAAGGTCGTGGGTTCGACTCCCGTTGATGGAACCTTTTTTTTCTTTGCCATCTGATCGTGTGCATTTTTGCGACGTCATTTCCGTGATGGAAATACGTCACTGAAGTTTTGGTGGACCCCAACATAAAACACTTTCATATTAAAATGGCTATACCAAACGCACCAAAACAGAAGTTAAAAGTAGCCAGAAAGTATTCATGGAGCCAAACTGAAATTTTCGTTGCCATACGGGGTCGTCGTAAAGTAGCCAATTTGGCGCAGAGTGCCCAATGACGGCAACACTGTGCTGCTGAATAGTTGCGCTTCGGGTTAATATTTTAATACGAAAGTGTTTTTTATGCCGGGGTCCACCAAGTACATCTGTTACGGATATGACGTTGATAAAATGAACGCCATCGGGTGATGAGGAAAGTCCAAGGAAAAGGTCCGCTGCTTGTGATCGAACCCACGACTTTATGGCCGCGACGGTAAGCGCCCGACGCTCAACCGACTAAGCTACCTTGGTAGATGTTGGGCACTTCACGAACGCGCCTTAAATCTTTCACACATTCTCTCTCGCACGGTGCTCTCTGTTGGCGGTGCGCGCCGCCAAAAGAGAGAGAGAGAGGTAGGCGGGGCGGTGCCGCCGTCTGTGAGAGGTGAAAAGAAGTAATGCGTCACGATCGAAACTTACTAGCGTTTGCTCCGAGATTGCGCGCGATATCGGAGGTCATGGTTAAAGTGCCTCGATACCAGGGAGGGACACTGGCCGCGCTAGCGTCGCCGAGGGAACCTAGACGCAGTTACATTGGTTACATTATTTTCCTTTCGCTTCGTGTCAGCGTGCGCTGGCTCATCGTAGTAATGCAGCTTCCACATGCACCAACGGGATTTCTCCGCCGCCGACTACTTCGATTGCGAGAGCACCGACTAACAAAACTGCTGCGATACGCGTTGCAGAAAGGACACGAATTCGACTGGTGAATGTCGTGCTTTGGTGGGGTGAGACAGCGGGCGGCGGGGCGCACGCGTTTGGCGCTCAAGCTACGAACCTCTGCCTCCCGTGTTGCTGAAGCGCAGTGCGGTAGTGTATGCATGAGCACATGCGTCGGTAACCCATTACCAGACAGCGCACACCGTGCCGTTTCTCTCCTTTATTGACCACGTTTTGAAGAAGTGCATATCGGGTACCAGTGTTGATTATGAGCTTGTTGATGTCATCTTTGCGCGGGATTCACGATTCGCTGTGTCAAAATATATGTTCACAACCTCAGCTACCACAACGGTTTAATCTTGATCATGGGCGTTAGTCGTCGCGATGGAGATATGCCACTAGGCGCCAACATGGATGCACCCACGTCAAACGGTGCTATAGCTGCCAAACAGGAATATACATTGTAAAAGCTCTCATATATCACTACACAATAAGCACTAGTTCCGTGAAGACACGTTTCACTTTCGAGTTATACCGATTTCTATGACGGAGGGATCAGCCATGCTTTTTATTATGCTTTGTGCATCCAAGTTTTGACGTATTGTTAACTGTGAAATATACGAACACCAACGGGGTCACATCTTTTTCTTTTATTATCGGGTATTCAGATTTATGTAGAAAAATAGTCTCGAGCACCGACAAGATACGCGCAGGGCAGATGGGTCGCTCTGTTAACCAGAGATTAATGGAACACAAGAGGTTGCTAACCGGAGGCTCCCCATCTAATCTATCTTCACATTGTCGAGGGTGTAAAGGCGCCAAATTTCGATTAATGCGCAGTTTTATACAGGCACAGGAATGAAGAAACGCGTCTAATATTGAGGCATAGTATATCGATAGTAGTGACATTGCATGCGTGAGCCAGCCGTCAATAAATTGCATAAATTAGAAGAAATCAAACGCCTAAACAGTTATCTCTAACATAGGCCCCCACGAGTGCGGGATTGATAGGTGTCGCCTCTTTACTGGGCATGCGCAGATAAGTTTTTGCGCCTACCTTCTTTTCCGCCGCTGTGTACCTTTTCAGTTGTTAGGTAGCAAGCGTTTGTGTTGTCCTGACTTCTCTCTCTTGTCCGTGTTTACACGCGTGTCGTCTTTTGTCGCGAACCGACTAGCTCAGTTTTCTCTCATTCTGAAAATTGTTGGGGCGTTGCGCATCGCTGTGCACGCTGGGCGGAGGAACCTTCGCTTCTCAGTTCGCTGCGCACTGACGCCAGAACGGCCTCCGTGACATCGTGCAGCACAGGCTGCGTCTTATCGTCGCACACTAATCACCAGCTGCGCTCAGCAATACATGACGACAAAATGATGTCGTCGACGTGGCGCGGCTGTGAATCACGCTCGGCTGTCGCCAACCTGACATTACGCCCTAAGGTATTCCCGAGAGAATGGCTGCTGTGCGAGCGGCTCAAAAGTTTTCCCTGTCTTAAGCCGCACGGAGCGTTTAATTGCTTGTTAGGCTTGCATGTGGAACCATTATAAATGTTTAGGGATGAGAGGCCGCTAAGGCCCAGCTGCAAGCGCAGTTACCGCACAAGCCATTACCGCACAAGAGTACCAGTCTTGCCGAGGGATGCAACGTTGATTACGCAGTAATTACAGCAGAAGAAACTGCGAGACTTAGGGTTCGCAAGGCAAACATTTTTATGTGTGCCCGAAACTTTGCGGTGAGCTAACTGCCTGGAGTACAAAGTCAAACCAGTGTTTTTATTATACGCAAAGTTCCGAAATATGGCGCACACCCCCCCCACCCCTTGCAAAGTGTTTCAATGTACGCCAGTTGTTAGTCAGCAGTGTTTTCGTGTTTCTTTCCTTCGTACGTGCGTTATATTTTTTGCTCAGCTTTGAACCGCGTAGCGCTAGCTTACAGTGGTAATAAGGTGTAATAAGGTTTTTTTTTTCGCTCTCCCATACGAGTGAAACGCATCTAAATAGAGATCTCTGTACAAAAAAATTATAGCCTTTCTGCAGACTTCGCGCGCGCGCGCGCGCGCGCACGCACGCACGCACACACACACACACACACACACACACACACCACACACACACACACACACACACACACACACACACACACACACACACACACACACACACACACACACTTTGCACGTCGATCATACAGATGAGTATACTTGTTCCCGTCTGCGCAATGTCTACAGACGATCTGTAAAATAGGTCGCATGTGAAGAAGCTGAAGAAGACACAACACCTTCTTCTACACTGTAAAGCTTATGATGCTCTTGGAAAGAAACGTTTACAAAGACTAAGTTTGCATGAACGGCTCACATCAATAGCGGAAATTTTGGACCCATGGCCAAAAGGAATTTATCAAGACACTGATGCACGCACAGTAGTGCAATTTTTGGAGGAGTCAGAAATATCACAAAGATGCTAAATCTAATAAAAATTTCGTTCGCTTTATTGTTAAACTGTACGCTTGGCTACATGATTCTTGTGTTTTAGTTTTAGCAGATAATTCTTTGGGAAAACATAATTATAGCAGTTAGAGTGCGGCACTTAAGAGAGAATTCCCAAGTGACTTGTGATCGGCTGTGACAACATTTTAGCAAACTTTTATGTTATATGTGTGGACATTTCGATTGCGTGAATAATTGAGCTTTGTCAACTTTTTTGTTGCGTGGACACATATTTGTATTGAAGAACTTGGACTGAGTGCATCAGTGTTGCACTATGTGTCTGTGTATAGCCTCGTGTTTTCTGCTCTGCGGCTACAACTATTGTCCAAGAGAAGAGGAATAGCTGGCGCCACGCATTGGCAGCACCAACCTCTCTTTAAGTAAGTTTATTTTAAAAGAAAGGGCCTAGTCCACATGGAGGTGACTATAGGGTGGGTAGTGGGTAACACACAGGTGGCTTAAAGGTCGAAATTTCCGGAGCCCTCCACAGCGGGGCTTCTCATAATCATAGGCGTGCGCAGGGTTCCCCATCAGGAGGGGCGAAGGTTCATTGCAGCGGCCCCCCCCCTCCTATTAAGTCAATGTACGAGGCAGATTTTGCCCCCCCCCCCCCTCTTAGGTGACTAGGGGGGTCAATGTATGGGGCAGATCTTGCGCCCCCCTCCCTCTTTGGTGATTGGGGGGGGCGGCCGCCCCCCGTGCGCAGGCCTATGCTCATAATCATATCCTGGTTTTGGGACGTGAAACCGCAACAATTATTATTACTAAGGCGAAACCAATTTCTGTAAGGGCTTTCGCGTATATACAAAGCTTAAGAGAGCTTGATTCATTGATGAGCTTCTTCGGAAAGCATAGAAACATTAAACGATAAAAGACGAGCGCATGCGCTTCAACCTGGCTCGCGCTAGCATGAAACGAGACAGATATGTCGCGGTATTCAGCTTCTTACACCTCTCGATAAAGTATAAACCGGCGAAACGCGCTGCGAGAAACCGGCGGGGCGTTTCTGATCGTTCACCTCGCCAAACACTGCAGCAAAATGGGGACACGGAAAAGGCGAGCTCATTTTTGACCGAAGGGCGAGGGAGTTAATTAATAACTGGCCGGACTCTTGATTAGCGCTGCAAGTGACGCGCTAACGAGACCTCGGCTAAGAATAATGAGATATCGATGCACGATAACGCGGGCGGACGCGTTCTCTTCGTTTTGCAGAGTTGAAACAGCGAACGGATTGAATCAGCGCAGAGCGAAAGAAAGAGAAGCGCACATGGCTAATGACGGAACAATGGGATTTTAAATGTAATGAGCGCAATCAGCTTGCCGGAAAACGACGTGAGACCGCGATATGTCCGCCTATTAGCGTCACTTTAGTACGGCTCACTTTTTAACGCCCGAATTTTCCCGTGCGCACCAAAGGACCCGAAACCACTGCGTCAAATGAGACTGCCTTTACGTCTCTATAAGGCTTCATCGGCTGTTTTATTCCAGAACTTGTGAAGGAAAGACTTCTACGGCGTAGCGAGAGCTTCGGGACGGTCGATTCCACAATGCAGTGCAGCAGGGGGCCCTGCTGCAGTACAGTGAAGGTCCTTCGTGGCGCTCGCTAGGCGTGCGCGCTTGAATATTTCGCCGGACATCCTTTGTGGTCGTGGTATATATATGTATATATATATATAATTTTGTTTTGTATAATCGGAATTGCTTTCGTGGGGCACACTTACCGACGATCTGTTGGTTGTGGACAGTGTTGGCCAATTTGGTGGACAGAGGGCTCGCGCGCATGCGCATTTATGTTTGTTGTCTCAGCGGGGCAAGTGAAAGAGCTGTCTGAAAGAGATGTTTAATGCTGACCCAGCAGGCTCTATTTGTTCTTGTCTTATGGACCTTTTCAAATAAGTAATGCCAATCTAACGGAAACAGATGAGGGCACTATCGGAGATACACCTATCTTAGATACTATCGTAGATCCGCTTTGGCGATCTTGTATCTCGATACCTTCGGCAGGATCTATATTTCCGATACATCGTATGAAGTATCGTGTATTTGAGTTTCAGATACGATATAGACCTTTGGCACTAGTGAACTAGGCTATTTAGCAATTTGAAGCAGTTCAACTTTAATGTGGAAGGTCGCGCATTAACGAACTTTTTTTTTCTAGTGAGCGAACACGAGTGACTTAGGCAGATGCTGTGGAGCAATGGCAACAGTAATTATAAATCTTTTTTATAAACAGTTTCTGAATTGTACAGCTGGTGAATAATGAACCTTCAGAAAACTCAAACCAGTCAGCATTCGCACCCTTTTGCGTTCTTTGTGCTTCGGAAAATACGCCTCTTTGCACTTGTCATGAAATGCATTGCTGTTCTAGCTAACAAGTTCACGTAAGCATTTTGCACGGAGGAGCCACCCATTCTCTCGAACAAAAATACATATCGCATTGTACTCTTTTAGAGTAATTGATTTACTGCTAAATACCCGCTTCCATGCTCCGTAAGACCATTTGAAAGGCAAAAGCAGGCGCTAGAGAACGAAAAAAAAAATGTTTTGCTGAACTTAATCGGCAGCGACACCTCGGTCGCGACTGCCCACCTCTCTTCTTGCGCCAGCATGCTGTTTCAAGTAACGCGATTGAATAAACACAGTTTGCTGGACTGTAGCGTGACAGGTTTCACCCCGTCCACTGCAGCCGTCTTCTACAATACATATTTTCTGCCGGCAGGCTTCTTTCTTTTGCAGCAAGGTCGACTATTGGGCTAGCTGCTAAGGTTTCATTATGGTTAAAGCAGGACGAAGAAGTAGACACAAAGAACGCTTAACTGAAAGGTTTATTAGATGAAGCATAAAAAGAAACACAAAAAGAAGTGAGCTCAAACGAACTGCGCAGTCGCCGCCTCGTAGGAAACTTGCCAACTTGCAAAAAGGCAAGGAATGCAACATCTTCACTAAACATACCTAACATCTTAATAACAGAAAGTAGCACATAGGTATGACAACGTATCTTCAAAACCTTCAAAATCCGAAACAACCATGTGTATCCATCGCCCCGCTTCTAAAAAACTGACTTCGCTTGGCGATAACGCCCCTGAAGGAGTAAATTTCGCGTGCCGTGTCATCCCTGTGCCTATACATAATTGTCGTCTTATTAAAAATAGGCGTGCACTTACAATCCCCGTATTGGGCGGCTAAATGTGAACCATAGTTAGCGTTCAAATTATTCTTATGTTCCCTAAAGCGGGTGTTTAGGCCGTGTGCCGTCTGCCCAATGAGCCCACAGGCCACAGGGGTTTGATAAACAACGCCGGAAGCGCATGGCACAAACTGATTTTGCTGTTTCGTGCTACATTCTCTTTCCTGTGAGGTAGGATCAAGTTTCTTGTGAACCAGTTTGTGAGGCGCACTGAAGTACGGGCACCAACTTTCTTTAGGTTGTGGGAACGACAGTTTCTTTTTTTGTTTTGATCCTTGTGTTGTGATGCAAAATTCACCTTTACCTGCTTCAAAAGCTTTTTGCATTGAGCAACCAAGATCTGAGGCGGGAAAGTGGAAACCGACAGTCTATCTACCGTATTTACTCGAATATAGGCCTGCCCCGATTCTAAGCCGACCCCCGAAATTCGCAAGGCCAGAAAAAAAATGCTTAATCATTGTACTCGAATCTAAGCCGACCCCCCCCCCTCACTTTCGCACATCGTTTTTTTTTTCGAAAAAAAAAAACATCGGCCTAGATACGAGTAAATACGGTATTTGAAGGGAGAAGCTGGTGCTAATGAGGTGCTTGCATGATTTTCTGAGTGCGAAACGGAGGCAAGAAAGTGCAATACCATCTTTCACCGTTTTAGAATGTGAAGACCTGTAACTTAGAAGTGGCTTTGTTGATCTATACTCGGGGACAACTTTCTGTGGCAATGAAGGGAAAGCTACGGGGGCGGAGCGCCTGCACATGTACTGCTACGCGAAGTAGTCCGGTTTGGCGCGCGTCTCGTAACGCCGTGGAAAGTGATGGCTAGCGTTGTATTTCGACGCAAACGCTGCTCAGCGTCTAAGGTACGGGTAAAAGGCGCGACTTTTTCAAGCATGCAAAAACCCAAAGTGACAACGTATAAAGTAAAAGAAATACAAATACCTCGCTTGTGTGCGCTGCGTTCCGTCTCAAAAAGCTACATGTAGAAAATGAAGGAGTATTTTATATATATCATGCAAAAAAATACAGACGCAATTGTGGGACTACATTCATTAGCGGTAGGATACGTGCATTGTGGCTCTGTAGCTTTCCCTTCATTGCCACAAAAAGTTGTCCCCGAGTATAGGGCAGAATATCCAACACGTGTGGTCACATGAAAACTTTAGTTGTAAATCCAGAAACTGTAGATGTTCGTCTTTGGGAAGTTCAAACGTGAAGGTAAGACCGAAACTAACTTCTCTAAAAACCTTCAATCTACGAGGAGCTTTCCAGTGTCGAAATTCGGAATAAAAATGAGAAAATCTTCTACACAGCGGGAGATTCGTTTACTTAGGCCATTCAAATTTTGTTCCAGCTGAGATATTTGCTGTGATAAATTTGGTGAGATAGATGCCACATAGGATCCTACAAGGGTCGACACAAGGTAGAAAGACAATAATTCCATAAAATCGTCCACACTGATACCGGCTTTATCGCGGAAAAAAAACTTCATCGTTATCCTCACAGATACATTGCTTCACATTTCGCAAAAGACGGTCATGTGGCAAAGAATAAAAAACATATTTGACATCAATACTGAAGGCAGAGCATGCATCTGGGTTACTATACATAAGATAGACAAAAACCACTTCGAAATTGTGAGCACGAAACGGGTATACAACATTAAGTGTAGATAGATGCATCTGAGGGTAGCTGGAAACAGCATTACCATGTACCCTGTTCAGACACTATTGCTCTAAAGGGCATGCCCTCTTTGTGGGTTTTTATAGAAAAGAAGATTTCCAAGTGAAGACCCTTTGCCTTCTTAACTTCTTCAGCGGTTCTGGTGAGGTTAAGTTCATCGAGCAGCACTAGGGCCTTCTCCTCAACCTTTTTTTCTTTCAGTGAAGTCAGCTGAAAATTCTGTAGCGCATCAGATGCCTTTTCTCCCAAGAGACCCTCGGGTAGCACAACAAAAAAAGCCTTCTTTATCCGTCCGTGTTTTTTGCGCTGCTTTAACCATAATGGATTCTTTCATTTCACTACTTTTAAACCTCAAGGCCCTAGGATAATTACGTCATTACTTACCACCGCGTGGACAGTGTGGCATGACAAGAAAACATCGTGAATATCTTCTGCGACATTTGCAGACGCTAGGGACGAAGAGTCATCATCGGCAAACTTCCTACTTGAAAAGTTTATGTGGATGATGAAACACCATTAGGCAGGTTCGAGCATGCCGTGCGGTTGTCATTTTTAATTTGAAAGTGCTGGATGGCGTCCCCTCGTTGGCGGCTAACCGGTATGCTTTTTAAAAAAATTTCATATGTAACATTCGAACTTTCTTATTCCGTTGTCGAAACATCTGCGAACATGATGTTCGCTGGTTATTTTCGTGGCAGTTTGCACATTTCCTTCCCTGTCAGCCATCGTAACGATTTTGGGCGGCTGGTCGAAGTCTAAGCCGTTAAAGTATCTCACAGGACTACAGAGAAGAAAATGCTACCAATAAAACGGCCGAGTTTAGAGTTAATTTATCTAATTATACTGTACGCCTTTACGTGCTTCACTGCTTTTCGCTGTTTGGCGTCGTTTAATCAATTACCCTCGGAAGTTTCTAATGTCCTTCTTCTTGCTACGAGACGTTCTAACGAGAATGAGTTCGGTGCCAAGTGCGGGTCATCTTCAAAATCTTTCACGCAGTTTCTGAACGCACTTTTTGAATTTTTCATCGTACAGGTGAGAGCGGCTAATGATAGTTGAATCATCTTCTATTGTGAAAACGTTATCGGTGGTCACATGTTTGTCTACTCTAAGCCCTCCCTTCTGTAAGGACTTGAGGTATAAATAAATAAATAAATAAATAAATAAATAAATAAATAAATAAATAAATAAATAAATAAATAAATAAATAAATAAATAAATAAATAAATAAATAAATAAAGCTCTTTGTCTGGGGGTACAAATAAAGTAGCATCAGCGCGCTGCGCACAACTACGAAATTTTAACCTTCAACCACGAAAGGTATACCTCACGTCAGCAACATCTCGTAGACTGCACCCATCGCACATTTAACAAAGGGCTCGCCACGCACGGAGGGAAAGAAGTCGACGTATGTATACGGCCCCCGGGAGCGCGAGACGATACACGGTCCACTGGCGGCACTGGAGCGCGCCAGACGAAGTCGAATGTAAGGACCTCGACTATGGTTTTAACAATGTTAGTTTGTGCAGGGTGAACGAATTCAAGTACCTCGGTATCCTTATGACACATAATCTCTCATGGTCTAAACACATTGATCACACATGCAACAAGGCTCTTAAGAAATTAGGCTATTTACATCGTACGCTCCGTCTTGCTCTTCAAGAAACCAAACTGCTTACCTACAAAGCTCTCATTCGTCCCATCCTCGAATATGGTTGCGTGGTGTGGAACCCACATAAGAAATGTGACATTAAAAACTAGAACGCGTTCAAAAAGAGCTGTGCGTTTGTATGCAAAAGATATGACAGGGATTTTTCTCCGTCGAATTGTCTTCCTCAACTAGGTCTCACTACACTTGCGAAGCGTCGCCACGTTGAATGCCTCAATTCCTTTACAATCTAATCAATTCTCCCCGCCTCGACACTCTAGACAGTTATCTTCAGTTCTCCAGACCTTTGTCTACGCGGAGCGACCACGCCCTTAACATTACAACTTTTTTCACCCGCACTGACATGTTCAAATATAGCTTTTTTCCTGCAACTATTGAAGCCTGGAATTTGTTGCCCGGAAGTGTGCGTTGCTTACCACTGAAAGAATTTCTGGAAGCATGTTCATGAATGTTGATTTGCTGTTATTGTTTGTTTTCTTTTCCCACTCCTGCAATAGCCTCATTGAGGCTGCAGTATGTAAAAATAAATAAAATAAATAAAGTACGCTTCCGTCTATTACAACAAGCTTTAAGGCTGTAATACGCACTAACGCAGGTACTTTGTAATCAAGTATTTGTGCGTGTGTGTATATGTGTTCGTGCGTTCAAACCTTCCACACCATAGGTCCCCAAATCATCTAAAGTGGAGCGCCAATTATGCCCCATACCTTTACTAAGTCGCACCTTTCACGTCATTTTCTAATGCGCATGTTTTGGCTGGCATGTCTTTTGACAATAATGGCGACCAAGGGCCCTGATGTTGCATTCAAAGCTCTGTTTACTTCTCACCCAAAAGCCAGAAGCATGGATTTAGAACGTTGCAACAAGGCAGACGGAAAGACAAATGATCACACGAACACAAGCGTCTTGTTCGTGCGACCATTTGTCTTTTCGTCTGCCTTGTTGCGCCGTTCTAAATCCATGCATCCGTACCAACTCGCCCAACTGTGCTACTTAAAGTCCTAAGCACGACATCGCTTCATTTGCACCCATTGCGGAGCTAGTTTTCTTTCGGAATCGACGAACGGGGGGAGGGCGCTGCGGTGAAACTGGCCCCGGCCCCTAATGAAGATCCCTGCGGACACCTATGTTCCAGACAACTAAAGAAGATTGGCCGCCATCCCGCCCTGCGAACGTGAATGTCCAGCGCAGCTGTATCAAACATCACACATGCCGATGGGGGGTATGCTTTATTATTACTTTAGAGTAATGGCAGTCAAAATCGCTTTGTTGTCGCTGTGTTGGTTACATTTTCAGCAAGACGAATTTGTTCCTTTAGTCGAGCATTGTATTCTCGCTGTTCTTCTACTGTCCTTAATTTACGTTGTCTACCCATGGCAGCCTTAGAATGAACTCAGTGAGTTGCTAGACGGGTCTTCCTTTTATATATGAAAGCGGGAAAAACACGCGGGGAGAAGGAAGGGCCGTTTGACGTCAATCGAAGCCCACGTGTGAAATGCAAAGCAGCTGCAACCTAATCTTTACCGGGAACGCGTGGAAAGGTGTTCCCATTGTTCACAGGTGCCTTATCATCCATGATCCAGCATGTGGTTTTGATGCTTGTTTTGTGGTTTTCTTTATTGAAACGAATACTGAGCTTTATGCTGTATGCCTGATTGCAAAGAAAGATAGGCCGTTTGCCTGCAATTGTTATAGGGCCCCTAAACCACCGAGAGGTCGAAATTTAGATGTGGCGTTGCAGTTGCTGTGCACGAGTCTACAGCGAACGCATTCGTCGGCTTGTCTGTCCACCTATCCGAATGCCCTTCCTCAGCTTCCGAGGTGAAAACGCAAGGAACGAGCGCACGTGTGGGCTAGCAGAGGAGCACGTGAGCGCGAGCGTCTGTTGGTGGTTTAGGGGCCTGTCGTTTCGTTTTTAGCCCACGGAGACGAAAGCGTTCCGGGGTATACAGCTATATGCTTCGTGTGTTCTGTTGTTTTCGTGTTCAGATATCATTTAATCTAAGACATTGTGTGCGTAGTGTGTTCCTTAGTTGTGTGATCGTCTCCAGTGCGCTTTTACCATTCATAAAAAAGTCACAGTTTCGCCTCAAGGTCGAAGCAATGAATGCGACAGCAACAAATTGGAATGCTGCTGCAACGTGCAGCGCAATGCTGAAGAAGCACAAAGGACGCACGAGAAGAGCACACACACAGACGAGCGCGAACTAACAACGTGCACAGCTCGACATTTAAAGCGTGCTGCTCAAACACAAAGAAGAACGAACGAAACGAACCCACAGGTATAAGCAGGACGAACGCGAACTAACAACTATCACAGTTGTTTCTTCCTTGTGTTTGAGCAGCGCGCTCCTTTCGGAAACGCAGCCGCTGCAGCGAGCGAAGTGTCATTCGTGCGCTCTGTAACATCAAAGCAAACTTTCCGGTGAAAGCACAAGACGAACAAGCCGCCCCCATCAAGAGACAAGCGCGCGCGACTTCGACCTGTAGGGCAAAGTAGGAATGATAGCGGAACGCGCGCATCGCGACAAGCGGGGCGACGACCTCTAAAGCGCCATCTCGCTGGTAATGCAGAGAACACGCTGAAATTCCACCGAGATCGGCGTACCGCCAGCGGTAAATGGTGTATATAAATAGCTCGCCGTTAGTACGCTGAGGGACGTACAGTTTATGGCCGAGCCAGCGAGGGGTCGCCCGTTCGAAACCGCGCTTCGGAAAGTATTTTTTCTTTGTGCCTTATATATATATATATATATATATATATATATATATGATGGCGACGGCAAAAATGGCCGAGAGTGCCTATATAATTGCTGTCGCAACCAAGTGGATGCCAACGTGCCCAGGTTACCACCTTGGTGAAGATATTGGAGTATTGCGAATAATGCACGATTAAACTCTGAATTTCGGAGAATTGGTGATTTACGAGATATAAACTCCGATAAACGCCGAATTTCCGCCCCAAAAAATAAACTACGAAAAACGCTCTTCGAAGTTCAAGAAAAAAAAATCACAGCATATCCACGGGGTGAATGATGATGAGTGGGGCGAAGCTACGGAGGGAATCATCTGTAAACCGTGAAACTCTTCCGTGAAATGCGCCCAGTACATAATATAAAGAGTGTGAAACATCGTGTATATATTAAACATCAAACTTTTATTGTACTGTTGGTTTACGTGGTCCCTTCATTATCACTTGTGATCGGTGAAATGCAAGGAAGAAGTCCGCTCCCGAGCGAAAGAGCGCCAAGAGCGACCGCATTCCCCGCTCGCCCTGTGCGAATTAAAGGCAAGGCTAGAGGGAAGACAGGACGCGCGTTCCACGACGCGAGGTCGGTAGCATGCCCAACGAAAGCCAACGGAACGCGATCGTGCAAGTGCTCCGGCTTCGCATCGCCTCATGGTTCCATTTAGCGTCCCAAAACCAAATATATTGCTCAAGGTGTGCCTTGCGTTTTTCGTAGAAATAATTTCTTTATCATGTACATTAAGACGAAAAGTTGAAAGCTCACTAGAGTGTATCGCCCGCAAAGTATGTCTTTTAGTGTGATTTAACTCTCGTACGGCAGGGTCCTCGCGCCGTTGCCGGTCCACCTCGCCCGTTGACGATCGGGCGAGGTGGCTACATACACTACTACTACTACACTTTAAGAAAAACATCTGGCGTTCTTTCGTTCTGCTTTTACAAAACATCTGGCGTCTTTCGTTGGTTTATTTCATCAATCAACGGCGTTTTGAACAAAATTTTTTTGTTTAATCACGCACAGGAGAAATCTCACCAGGCACTACCTTGGAGGTAAACAATGGCTGCTAATGGCAATGAGAGACAGAAGAAGTCGGCTTTTAGCTAACACTTACACTTCTACTTCTACTAACGTTTCCTACTGGAACATGCCAATGGCTGCTAATGGGGAATGAGAGACAGAAGAATTCGGCTTTTAGTTAACGCGCACGCTGCGAATTTTTTATTGTTCAACAACGCACAGGAGAAATCTCCCACCGGCACCACCTTGGAGGTCAAAGCGTAAGACTTGTTACTCACTACTACGACCACGACGACTACGAGGGACGAACGGGTGCCGCCTTAAGGAGCTTCGCCCCTAAAAATACGGCAGATCCCACTCACTGTGGGAATCGATGTAATGCGAAGCAGCCGGCAAAGAGCTGCTACATGGCCTTGTTTGTTTTTGAGGCAAATGAAGTCATTCATGCTATGGCATCTAGTTCACTATATATCGTATGTTTGCCATGCATGCATGCATGTCCAATCCGTATATACGATGCTAACGTGTATACTAGAATATACGATGCATGACCTGTCATTTATGTTAATCACACACTCGTGTCATGCCATACCAGTTTTGGTGTATATCCAGTTTTAGTGCGGAAGCGCCCTATAAGCGTGGCATGTAAATCATGTCGTAATGACATGCGTGTCATGGTTTTCATGTTGCCACCTCTCATTTACGTTTGTCATACAGACGCGTCGCGCAGTACCAGTTTTGGTGTATATCAAGTGAGCGAAACA
The DNA here is from genome assembly GCF_013339695.2 of Rhipicephalus sanguineus. Taxonomy (NCBI): domain Eukaryota; kingdom Metazoa; phylum Arthropoda; class Arachnida; order Ixodida; family Ixodidae; genus Rhipicephalus; species Rhipicephalus sanguineus. The sequence goes on from NW_023615649.1 coordinate 122,768, forward strand.
GCAGCGATTGGACAATGAGCGTGGCATGTAAATCGTGCCGCAAATTATACGCATATCATGATTTTCAAGTTACCACCGGTCATTTATGTTTGCCATACAGACACGTCGCGCAATACCAATTTTGGTGTATATCAAGCGTGCTAAACGGCCGCGAGTACGCCACGAGCGTGGCATGTAAATCACGTTATACATGTCATACATGGCTTGCATGTACCACCTCTTATTTACGATCGTCATGCTGTCGTGTCGCGCAATACCTATTTTGGTGTATATCACGCGCGCGAAACGGCAGCGATCGGACAATGAGCGTGGCATGTAAATCATGTCGTACATGACTTGCATGTCATGGTTTTCCCGTTATCACCACTGATTCACGTTCATCACACAGTATGATCAAGCAATACCAATTTTAGTGTATATCAAGCGAGCCAAATGGCCGCGAGGGCACCATGAGCGTGGCGCATCAATCATGTCGTACATGACTTGCATGTCATGATTTTCCCGTTACCACCACTGATTTACGTTCATCACACAGTATCGTCGCGCAATACCAATTTTGGTGTATATCAAGCGAGCCATATGGCCCCGAGGGCACCATGAACGTGGCATGTAAATCATGTCGTACATGACATGCATGTCATGATTTTCATGTTACTATGTGTCAGTTATGTTTGTCACACAGAAATGTCTCGTCTTACCAGTTTTGGTATGTATCCATTCATTTAAACGGCCGCGAGCGGCCCGGCCGGGCCGGGCCGCTCGCGGCCGTTTAAATGAATGGATACATACCAACCATGTAATGTAAATCATGCTGTACATGACACGCGTGTCATGATTTGCACTTTAGGACCTGTCATTATGTTTGTCATACACTCTTGTCACGCCATACCAATTTTGGTATATATCAAATTAACGAGACGGCCGCAAGAGCCCCAGGACCGTGGCATGTAAATCATGCTGTTCATGAAATGCATGTCATGATTTTCATGTTATGACCTGCCATTTATGTTCGCAATACGGTCATGTGTCGTTTCAATTCTGGTTAACGAAACGGCCAGGAGAACACAAAGTCGTAGGCGGCTAGATAGATAGATACGCTCAAAGTCACAGAAGTTCGCTAAGAAATGCTTCCGAAGCGCGTAATCGAACCAGGGACCTCTCGCTCGGCAGCGCGTTGCGCTAGCCACTACGCCTGACTACGCCACGGAATGCAGATCGTCCACGTAGCTAACGGCGAGCGTTATATACACACCCTTTACCGCTGGCCGGACTCGGAGACGGCAGGCGCCTATAGCAGGCCCGAGGCATGATGGCAGTTTGGCGTCCGAGCCATGGGGCGTCGCTACCGTCGAAACGATTGCAGCGAACCTGGTACGGGCGGGGAGTGAAGGCCTCAGTAAGCCTAATTAAAATAAAATAACGCGGCCACTGTAGTACACAGCAGTAAATAAAAACGTGCTTCTGCATTAAACTATAACCAGCCATGAGTTTTACAAGGCAAAGTTTTAAAGAAGTTTTGTAAACATGACTGTGCGTGGCTCCGCTAGGTACCGCCGCCATCACGCCTGCGCAGCGCACAAGCAGACGACGCGCAAGCACGAGAGCGCATAGAAACGCAAACTTTACCACCGCAGCGAGGAGCAGCGATGTCGCACCTTTATTGCGGCGTGAAGTGGTGCGATTCCTCGGGGAATGAAGGCGAACACTTCTTCAGAATCCCTGCTGACCACAGGTATTTATACGTTCACTATTATTATTTCCCAAGATGTTCGCAAAGTTTTGATTTGACTGTCGTTGACCGTTATGATTTGAAACTGCTGAATGAACAGCGAATTTTCTTACTGCCATTCGTTGCTGCAGCTATCTGTTTGAGAAATGGTTACGATAATAAGTTAAAATTAGTGGGCGGGCTGCAGTTTGTGGCTCGACGCGCGTCACCTCTCAAAAGCGGAGCTGTTCGCTAGTTATGGTTGCTCACGTTAGTATATATGTGCGTGCCTCACTGCCTGACGTTACCTCTACTATCTCATGAAATCTAACCAATTCGGATTACCGTGTCATGCAACCGTGTCTTCAGGTGTTTTGTTACGTGTTACTTTAACTTATGCGTGCTAGTAACATTAACGGAGTGGGATAGTTGTTGTGCTCGCTGCAGCTGTTTTTTTAAGCGCTTTAATGCGTGCGTATACATCATGTCCGTGTAGTTTATGGGTGGTGCTCGCAGCCGACGAAAGTATCGCTCGCAAAGTTATTGCGGAGGCCCCAGTAGCGAACTCGGGACACTGCCCTCAGATTCGAATGTGTGCTGCTGTTGCACAAGTGAAAACCACCGCGTTCCTCATCTGTGTGTCTGTTTACACACCGACCGCCTGCTCGGATTTTTGTCGCCGTAAATTGTCCGCATTCCTTCCCTTCGGCGTACCTTGCCGCGCTGCTCGACGGGGGACCTTGAACCAAGCGTGATACCCACCTGCCCCTTTTCGCTCTCGGGAAGCTACCGGAAACAGTTTCGCTTATCTCTTCATTACTCCCTCGTGATGCTTCCAACGGGCGAAGGCATGGCCAAGCTCGGTTTTGGATGTTCATGAAACAGGCCGCACTTATCGCGCGGGGCCACTTTTTTTCCCTCTCTAATCTGGACCCATCCCCACCGCCACCCTTTCACTTTTCTGTATTTTTTTTTTCAATGCGCTGTTTGCGCTAGGCGTTTACACACCATAATTCCTTATAAGCTTTCAATATCGTTTCGACTCGCAAAAGCAGTGGAAAAACAAGAACTCGATCGAGTTGTGTTTCATATATCAAGTTTTAATTCAGAGAATATTGTCGGGATATATGTAATTATCTGTAATTATAATTTAGTGGAGATTAAAAGCAAGCACATTTATTAAGCTTAGTGCCATGCCTTTAAAAGCTTACCAGCTGTTTTTTCACCGTAGGGTGACTAAGTTCGAGTACTTTAATTGCAGACAACCAGTTTACTGCAAGCGAGTTGCCGTCCCTGCTGCTGAGACTGCCCCCCTAGTGTGGAAGGTAGGTGTACCGAACAAGGATCTGTTTCACCTTTCTGCTTGGAATGAAAGGGTACAGAATATTTGGTTGGTGGTGCCACTGTAATACTGCACGAATAGCTTGCAAAAAATAAAAACAAAGAGCGGTACTATTTTGTATTCTACACCTGCACACTCGAGCATATTGTTCTCTGAAATTAGAACAGTAGGTAGAAATGCCACAGCTGTTTTTCAATTACCAGTGCTATGAGAACAATTGCTGTACGTAAACCTTAAATGCAGGAAATGTACTCTAGGGGAAAAAAAATGTTGTTTGCTTGCACTCATAGAGAAGCATTTTGCATGCTTTCCAGTAAAAATGTCTGAGTGCACTGTTTACATGGTATGGATGAACTGATAGCATGCTGCACAAACGCAAAATGAAGAAACAGGGAGATAGAGCAGCGAAAATGGCTTTTGGCATCTCACAGTATAAATAGTTTGTACTCTGTCCTGTTTCCGTCCTTACTCCTCTAGTGTTTGTGGAGCTCGGTATGAGTTCACAACAAACCAACCTCCCTGCAAGATCTGACAAAAATTTGCAGGCACAAAGGAACAAGGACAAGAAATGACAGGACTGGTGCCAAACTAACAACTGTTTTATTGGAAAGAACATTGCATTCCAGGTAGCTTCACGCGCATGCGCGAGTCACATTGACAATCACAGTAACAGAATGACAACCTAATTTGAGTTATCAAACATGTCTAAAAAGTGCAATTCGTTGCGATATAAGTTCAAGGAAGGCACACTAACACATTGGGCACCCTTCTTATTTATGCAAAAAGCCTCCAACAATTCTCTGGCCACCTGGTTTCGACTTTTTTCAAGCACCCTGGTTTCAAAAAACCGGGGCGCGCATGCGCAGGACTTGCAGTGCGAAGGCAAGTGTAAACCAGATACACTGTTAAGGGAGGCTTCATGTTCCTTTAATCGAACATTTAAACATCGACCAGTCTGGCCGATGTATGTCCTACCACAGCTGAGGGGTATTTCGTAAACCACCCCAACTACGCATGGGCAATACGGTTTTACATGCTGTATGTCACAGGCGGCCTTATTGCTTTTCTCAGACACACGGGCGCATAGCCGCGAGAGCTTGTTAGGGGCAGACACACGGGCTATGCGCCCGTGTGTCTGAGAAAAACAATAAGGCCGCCTGTGACATACAGCATGTAAAACCGTATTGCCCATGCGTAGTTGGGGTGGTTTACGAAATACCCCTCAGCTGTGGTAGGACATACATCGGCCAGACTGGTCGATGTTTAAATGTTCGATTAAAGGAACATGAAGCCTCCCTTAACAGTGTATCTGGTTTACACTTGCCTTCGCACTGCAAGTCCTGCGCATGCGCGCCCCGGTTTTTTGAAACCAGGGTGCTTGAAAAAAGTCGAAACCAGGTGGCCAGAGAATTGTTGGAGGCTTTTTGCATAAATAAGAAGGGTGCCCAATGTGTTAGTGTGCCTTCCTTGAACTTATATCGCAACGAATTGCACTTTTTAGACATGTTTGATAACTCAATTAGGTTGTCATTCTGTTACTGTGATTGTCAATGTGACTCGCGCATGCGCGTGAAGCTACCTGGAATGCAATGTTCTTTCCAATAAAACAGTTGTTAGTTTGGCACCAGTCCTGTCATTTCTTGTCCTTGTTCCTTTGTGCCTGCAAATTTTTGTCAGACCATGCACCAACTAGCCCAAGAACGCGTTTTAGTTACTCCCTGCAAGAAAACTTTGTTGCGTGGTATAGATATCTTTTCTTTTTCTACATCAATGCATAGACTCAGTGCTTTCTTTGTTGAGCTCATTCCATAGAGATGAAAACACTGAGTAGTTTTCCTCAGGCACATGTGAAAATTGCTCCATAAGTCTGTTGCTCAGTATTCACACGTGCAATGCAAAGTGAGGGTATTAAAATACCTGCTTGCCAGCCTTTTATAGCATATTTATTTCTTTTTCAACAGCCGCTTCGCCAAGCACAACCACAAGAAGGCCCACACCACCGTCACAGGTTTCACCAAGTGATGGTAAGTGCAAAAAGTGAGAGAGAGAATTATTGCAAAGTACACATCCTGCATCTGCATAAGGAAGTATGGACCAGTAGTCTTGATGTTTTCCTAGTAGATATGGACACCTAAGCCTGTGTAATATTGTCACAACCTATAATGTTGACAAAACCATACATATAGTTCAGGGCCTGCAACCCGTGATTTAGTTCACGCAATTATTTATATTTCAAATATAAGGTGGGTGCAGTTGGACCTACATGTTCACACTGAAAATTGTGCTGTCCGATTTGTTGTGATGAGAGTAGCTCTGCGAGATAGGCCAGCGAAATGATGCACAATCAAGGTGTGCATTCATGTAAATGTGGCTTATGCAGCCCAGATAGCTATTTATGAGATGAATAATTCAAAATCCTCCACTTTGTAAATGTCATTGCCTCTGTTCAGCATTTCATGAAATGTTCATTTTTGCAATGCTTTGTGATATTTCCTTAATCATGGATGATTCTTTGAAGATAAAATGCTTGGAATGTATAAATCAATTATGATTCCTGTCTCAGTCGCAGAATACACATTGCTTCCAATGAAAAATGGCATGGCAGCACATAGTGGTCCGTATATTAGTAGCCCTGTGATTGCGCCCTGATAGCTTAATCGTGATTTTTTTTTCTCTACAAGACTGATGAAAGCCTATACCTTCGCATTCTTCCATGTCTTTTTTTTTCAGCTGAGCCTAGTCCGAGCGGCCTCCAATTTTCCAAGGAGGGCAGCAGCGCGGAGCAGATGCAAGAAACGCCAAGAAAGTGGGCGAAGAAAACGCAGCTCTGTGCACACCCTTCGCACCAAAAAGAAGCTGCTAACACTTCACTCACGAAGTGAAAGGTACCGCAAGGCAGTCGGTCAGATGAAAAAAAGGGACGAGGCGAGGCGAGTAACGCAGCAGGAGGTTTTAAACAAGCTTGAACCGGATTTGTCAAAGGACCTTTTTTGAACTGCTTAAAGCACGAATCAGGCTTGGTACATTCCCCCCCAAAAAAAACATTGGTCCAAATGGATGAAACAATTCACTCTCAATTCACGCTTCCTCAGAGAAATGCTTCACTTGCCACATGTGCGGACACTCAGGTGCTGGCTGGCAGACATCCCAATGACACCTGGTATCATTCCAGGTGCCATGGATGCAATAGAATCAATCATTAAAGCTTGGCCTCTGCAGACAAAGCATGCTGTCTTTTATTCGATTAAATAGCCTTGAAAAGACATTTGATGTACGATCAATCAAAAGATATAGTGATTGGCTACACATATGATGGAAACACAAGGACTTCTCGTGTGGCAAATGCAGCCATTCTAATGGCTGTGTCTGGCATATCGAGAATTTGGATGCAGCCAGTAGCCTTTGCAGTGTCCCGCAATGCAACGTCAGCTCTTGCAATGCACAAGCTGCTATTAGATGTAATTATGCAGCTTGAAAAAAAAAGGTCTTTTGGTAAAAGTGGTCATCTATGATCAAGGGTCAAACAATGTCAGCCTGTCAAGAATGCTGATCCATTCTCTTCATGAACCATGTTTTACTGTCAACAACTGCAAACTATACTTCATGTTTGACATCCCACACCTGATAAAATGCACGCGGAATAATTTGAGAAAACACAAGCTCACGATTGGCTCCGAGGTTGTTGACTGGGCGTACATTGAAACCTTTTACAAAAATACTCGCAAATCACGCCTCTAACACACCAACTGAACATCTAAAAAAGAAAGATTGCTAAGGAAGCTCAAAGAGCAACATATCTACAAGATGCCCTTTGCTGACACACGGCCGCTGGATAAAAAGTGCGCTTTTTCATCCAGCGGCCGTGGCTGACATAAGAGTGAAGTATGCCACACAAGTATTCAGTGAATCTGTCTCTGTGGCACTCCCCACTCTCATTGCCATTCAAGAGCTTCCTCTTGATGCTAAATTTACAGCTCTGTTCACAGAAAGAATGGATAAGATTTTTGACAGCCAGAACAGTTCGACCCCAAAAAATCAGGATGATAAGTTGCGGTATGCAATGATTGATGGGTCGGAACACCGTGCTTCCCTTGAGTCATGCATCAGTTGGATTGCCCAATGGCACTTTGGTAGTCCTCGGGACAAGCAGCCGCGCACTGTTAAAGGTTGGCAGATTAGAATCAAAGCCTTGTTGTTGCTGTGGACTGGTTTAAAAGAGGACTTTGATTTCACTCATCTTTTCACACGTTGATTGCAGCAAGATCCCCTAGAAAACTTTTTTGGAATCATTTGTCAAAAACATGGCTGCAATGAGACACCAAATGTGTACCAATTCGTGGCGGCTCTAAAACATATTTGGATTGGCAAGCTCTTCAAGCTTTCTCAAGGAAACTGTGAGGTGACAACAATTGCTTTCCTCAACAACTTGGAGAGTGCATCTGCATTGTTGTCAACTATAGCAGCACACCAACCACAAGCCACAGCACGCAGCAGGCCTCTGATTCATCTGATGTGCAGGCATCTTCACAAGATGCGACCGACATGGTGTATGAAAATGTTGTGTACCATGTCGCTGGTACTCTTGTGAACAGCTTTCTTGAACTGAGGACTAGTGAGTGCATATGTGAGAGAACACTCCTTGAAGTGGATGGAGGCTCTCTCCATGGACGACACCAATTCTTTGCACTACTCAAGGAAAGTGGTGTACCCGAGAAACTCCTCGGTTCCATTGCAGTAACCTCTGAATCATGTCTGAATTACATAAAGGAATTAGATTCGCCTTCAGACATGAAATCAACTATTGTGCACATTTTTCCAATGTGTGCAAAAATCTGGTGGAAAGGATGCCAATCCGGCAAGCTATTTTCTGTTCAGTTGGCTGCACTGAGAAATTTCTTAATATTCTGCCGCACAAGGCTACATTGGCACATTACATTTGTAAACAAAAACACACGAGAAACAAAGTCAAGGCACAGTGCTTCTGCCAGCAATAACGTAAAGTAGCAGGCTAAATTTATCCTGTGCCTTTCTAGAACATGATTATGTAAATTGGATTTCTAGTGCAGCCTTCTGCACCCATTTCCTATCCATTTTTTAGATGTGTTGCACTATTTCTTTTTTTATGTGTATATGTACGTATTTTTATGTATATATGTATATTTTATGTAGGTATATATTTATATATGTGTATTTATAATTCTGCTGTGGTTGTATGTAATGCATTGACTACTTTTGCTCCTGCTGCGTTACTTTTGTATTATACAAGTTTAACCGACTAACTTTTTTTTTGAAGCCTTGTGTGCCCCTATCAGCATGAGTATTACAACCAGAGGTTCTGGATTGCTTTAGTATTGGGAAATGCCAACACTTCCCAAAATGCACTGGAAAACCCTGCTCGTTCTGCTTTCTTTCTGTTTGCTTGACATGGTTTGGAAGGCAATCAAACATCCAGCCTCCCAAAAAATGCCAAAATTTATATAATACTGACGACTCGTTTTACACTGAAGCAGTCTTTACAAACAGTAACAGTGTGATTAATTCACAATGAACGTTGCAAAAATAGGTTGATTAATAAAAAATGTGGAGGTTTTATGTCCAAAAACCATGATACGAATATGAGGCATGCAGTAGTGGAGCACTTCAGATATTTTGAGCACCTGGCGTTTTTTTAACGTGCACCTAAATCTAGGCAGATGGGCCTCAAGCATATTGCATCCATTGATATGCAGCCGGGATTCAATCCCACTACGTTCGGGCCAGCAGTTGAGCACCGTAACCACTAGACCACTGCGACGGGCCACGAAGGTTGAAGCATGCATGAATTCAGGTGCTCACCAAGTCCAAAAGATTTTCAGCACCCAGGGGCTCTGTCACTTTTCAATTACAAACCTCTGGTCATGACTGTTGTGCCACTGCAAAGAACTGATGGTGTCAGCTATTCACAGGCATAAAAGATACATTGATGAAGTGCTCAGCTCTGTGAGGATTCCAGAGGGGTTTGTGCAGAAGCTGCGACTCGGTTGACATGCATGTTAGTTTGAAATAGAAGCATGCATCCATACTCACTGAAACTATTCACAACGTACTGTTTGTGTAGAGCAACTGTGTTTCTTGTTTAACTAAACTCTGCAAACTCCGACATTCCACTTCCTGAACCAACGAATGACAAGCGATGCAGTTCTAGTTAGTGACACATTATGATGAAACTGTGCAGCGTTCCCCATCTGCAATTTAAGTACTGCTCAGAAAATCTTCTGACATTGTGATGGATCCAACATGATACCTGGTAGAAAAATAATAGGGAAGCTGCGTTCAACTTTGCACTTTACTCTACTTATTTCTTTGATAAGATGCGTATCTTCGTGTAGATTTCATGTACCTTGAGTATTCGCACAACTTCGAACTGGACTAATGACCTGTGATCATTCCTGTTATGCACCAGTCACAACCACAATGTTTCCACAAATTTCAAAGGTCACCTCTGCAACTGAGTCTAGACCACTCTTTGTTGCGTTCTCTCCCTTTATTACTTGAAAATTAAAGCATGCTGTGTCCTGTCACATCACGTGAGCTTGCCTACAACACAATTTACCTGGAGGAAAACATGATCAGGGATAGCTGAGCCAAATGGTAGATTTGTCTCACTGCTTTTACAAAATAATATGCTGTAGCACTGCAGCATCAGTCCACATTATGACATTGATCTACTTATGCTCCATGGGTTCGTCTACATGAGCCAAATGGCTATGACTGTTAGGTGCACTTTCTGTGTACATATATGCAAAGTATGTGTGTGTGTGTATGTGCAAAAGGGAGTGACACAACGCAGGGCAATAAAAAAAAAGTACAGGAAAGGGTGTTTTTCCTATACCCCTTGTTTTCTTCGGCTTGCGTTGAGTCATTATCTTTTGCACAGTATGCACCAACCATTCGAACACTTGTTTTGTTATGATATATTTCAATGCGCGGGATTGTTTCGCTTCATGCTGCTAGTCATAATCTGTACAACTCGTATGTGTACACTTATTGACGCTGATTGTAGCACTTTATATGCTTACCCTGCTTATGTGATTGTATATGCTGTATTATGCGTTTTCGTATCCTATTTATATTGTACGCGTGCTCGATGTACGCATTCCTGTATTCAGGTTTTACCACAGCAGTATTTCGAATCTTTTTCGTTTCCTTTTGTTATTGTTACCGATATTATAGCCCAAATATTGCCTAAACGTGCAGCAATTTACGTTTTCCTTCAATAAAATGTCATGTGAAGAAAGTTATATGCGCTTTTGCTTCTCGAGCGAGCGCCGAAAGCGGCTGCTATGCAGCTGCGACGGCGCCGCTCGCCACCATTCGCCATGCTACCACAGAGGCTACAACGAAGCAGAAAAAACTACACACATTACGTACGTACATCGGCAATAAAGAGAGAAGTGCAGTGCAATTTAGTGCGCAAACGCTCGAACCGACGTCGCGGCCGCGGGGCCGGCGGCACCACGAGCGAGGAAGCGACCGCAAACGGGCGCGGCCATATTGGATTTTTTCCTTTCGGATTGGCTCGCCTCCAGCAGAAATCCAAAATCCAGTCAACTACCGCCCAGCCCAGGAACCGCCACCGTCGCCGGAAGCGGAAAAACGTCCCCATTGGCCCTATGGGTATGTCACTCCACTGCCTATAGAGCGTTTTCACGGCGAGGAGGAGCGTAGCCTCAACCGGTGCATTTTCACCCCTCCCTCTCTCTCCGCCGCGTGTCCGACCGTCCGGCCCACGGAGAAAGAAATATTTGAGGAGGAGAATCTCTAGGCCGCTGCAGTGCGCGAGGGCGGCGCGATAGCGTCACTGCGGAATGCGGTTTACGCCGAAGCACGACAGATGACGCTTTCGGCCTGTCGCCATCTTTTACATGCTCTTCTATGGACGCGACGCATAAAAATCGTGATAGCGCCTCGTACATTGTAAAATTTCTAAGATTTCTGTCTATCAATCGGTAGATATGACAGATATTTTAGCTGCAGTTACTAATAGATACTGCCAGAATTAGGGGCCATACATCGCTTGAAACGAACTGCTAGTAGTGGCCCCTGAGCAGACGACGTCTGCCGCCGCATGCACGCGCCCCTCGCTCTTCGCTCGCATGTTGTGTGCGCGCATGCGTAGGTGGCCTTGGGGCGCGTTGCGCCTGCGGCGCCGACTCCTTGATGTTTGCGCGCGCTTTTCCCGCCGCGACAAAGGAGAGTGCTTTGCAGATTTCGACCAGTGCTTCTTCAGGATGGGGCGGAAATGTGTCGTGCCGAACTGCAGCAGTCAATACGCGTCCTGCAAGGAGAAGGTAATTACCTTCAAAGCTCCTAGTGACCCAGTGATGTTGGAAGCGTGGGCTCGCGCCATGCCAAGAAAAGACCGACAGCTGACGCCTCGTGACTACGTTTGCGAGAAGCACTTCTCGGACAGTAACATAGACAGGCGGCGTTATTATGGCGAGCTTGGTGGCGAAGTTCTCCTTGACAAACCGAAACGGCCAGTGTTGTTACGAGACGCCGTGCCTTCAACCTTTCCGCGCGCTGTCCCAGCTACCTGTCTAATGTTCTAAAAAAAAAAGACAACGTGAAATTTCGACAACCTGGTGCTTTGTAACGTGCACCTAAATGTAAGCACACGGGCCTTTAGCATTTCGCCTCCATCTAAATGCGGCCGCCGCAACAACCTAAATCTGAATTGATGGCATATAGGGCAAGCCCCATCATTCGTTGAGATAAATTATACCTAATTCATTGAGTCTCATTATCAAAAATTATAGATTTCGCGTTGTACAAAATGTACCACGCTATTATTTTCCTGTATGTGACGCCATTTTTCTCGTTAATTAACCGAAAAAACTTGAAGTGCGCTTGAGCTTCGCCTTCAAGAGTAGAACGCGATAGCGTAATCGGGCCCCGTGCGCATCGCCTTCTCAGTTGCTCGCCTCACCGACGCCGAGACCGGTGTTTCTACGACACGAGCTCTTTAACGCTGTCGCGTTAAAATATGGAGCAGGCGAGGACGCACAAAAGCACATCCATTCGGGTATAGTGCCTAGAATAATTCGGGCGTGAAGCGCGAACGGTGAATCGGCGACGAATGGCCAAGGTAAATGTAAATGGTAGCGAAGCTTCCATAGAAGCCCATACGTTCAGAAAATGGCTGCTCATCAGCTGCTCATGGCATAGAGTTCCCTACAATACTTACTAGAGGGAACTCTGGCGCTAGTGTCTATGGGAGCTGCAATGCATCGCGCTTCAGCCAGCATGGGAATCATGGGTAGTACACGGATTTGTCTAAACTTCGTTCTTTCGGCTCCGTTTGGCTCCGCGTCGCCTGCATCCGCTTTGTTGCAAAACGAAGTTCAGCAAAAATCAGCAGTTTCACTTCACCACTTTAACTTCTTTAGGCTCACCGATTCAAATCTGGTCAAGAAGTTCACAACGATCCATTTTTTTATCCGAAAGAAAACCAAAACATAGCAATAAACAAAGCCACAAGTGCGTTCGAAGCCCACAAGCACGAAGACTAGGCAAATCCGCGTACTACCCATCATTCCCATGGTGGCTGAACGATCGCAGCGCCAGAGTTCCCTCTAGGTCATTTTAGGAAACTCTATGGATGGATGATGCTATGAGCGTCCCCTTTAAAACGGGGCGGGGACATGTCTTGCCACCAGGCTCGAAGAAAAAAAAAAAAAAAAAAAGCTTCCTTGTTTCATGTTGGCCTAATACCTTATCTACATTGATTAAATCTATGTTATTATACCAAAAAATATAAATTCACGGTCCATTTCTCTGCCTCTTAAGTCAGAATGCCTTATTTTTCCGCCATTATTTATTTTGTTCTTTATCTCTACTTTTCTGCCACCATACTCTAACCGTCTCTTACTTATTTCTATCGCGACGTGTCAGCTTTCCATTGTTGTCCCTAAACCCAAGGCTTCATGTAGAACTCGTGCCCACACGTATACCTGGGTGAATATCGCCACATTCAATCAGTACATGTTCCATCGTTTCCTTAGTTCCCCCGCAGCATGTACATTGTTCTTCTTCGTTACTAAATCTCGCTTTATAACTACGCGTTCTAAGGCAGCCCGACCTTGCTTCAAACAGTAAAGCGCTTCCCCTTGAATTATCATAAACCTTTCCCTCCTATTTCGTTTTTTCCTTTTCGGTAGTTACTCAGAGCCGGCTTCTTTTCCATCGCTGTCATCCAATAAGTCCTCTCCGCCTCTCTGACCTTCCGCTTAATGCTCCTTGTTGCCATATCGCCCGCACTGCCAGCCGTATATTTACTGGTGAGCCTCCTAGTTCTTTTTCTCCACTGCGTGTCAACGCTTTTTCTATACAAATACCTGAAAACCTTCTCTGCCCATCTACTCTCCTTCATTTTCCTCAGCCTCTCTTCGAATCTCATTTTGCTCTGCGCTTCCCTCACTTCAAAGCCTGTCCATCCCATATCACCCTTTACCGCCTCATTTGTCGTCTTCCCGTGAGCGCCCAACGCGAGGCGGCCCACCGTCCTTTGATTACATCCATTCCTGATTGCACCTCTGACTTCATGCACACCACTGAGTTCCCAAATGTAAGCCCCGGAACCATCACACCCTTCCACAGCCCTCGAAGCACCTCGTACCTATTGTATCCCCATAAAGCTCTGTGCTTCATAATTGCAGCATTCCTCTTTCCCTTTGCTACCGATGCTTTCTCTTGTACCTCCATATATCTATCCCCCTCATTTACCCATACTCCGAGGTACTTGTACTCGCTTACCCTCGGTATTTTTTGGCCCTGTATTAATACCGTATGGTCTCCGTGATCATTGAACACTTGGGGCTCATGGGGCTTAGCGCCATCTGTGTGAGGAGGGAACACTTCCGGCGGAACAAAAAATAAGCGAGTGTGACGCAGTATCCGGTAAAGTGACGTCATTTTGTTGGCCCTAGCGCGAAATTTGACCTCAAAACATTCTTCTTAGGCCCCTGATCGCTAAGGACTCGCGCTACGGCGAGCCGGCAAGCCCTTGGCGAATGCGCTTGAAGCCAACGCTAGCTAAACTAATATCGACCCGTGACTAAACAGCGGTGTTTAAGTGTACCGTCGTGCAATTCGCCTTGGTTTTACCAGGATACTTTATTCTTTGAGTTTTTATTCTGCGTTCGTGTCATCTTCCACAGCGTGAATAAAGTAGGCAACAGCGTACCTCTCGTGTTTGCAGCGTTGCTTATTTGCTTTGCACATGTGCAGGGGACTTAAAGAGCGCATTGCATGTGTCCTTCAGTTCTAACGAGAAGAAATGACGCCTGGTCACGCCAAAATAATATTTCAGTTTTATTCAATGGTCACAATAACGCAATTACACACCATACACAATGAGCAAGAAATGTCATACTAAGTACAAAAAGTGCGTAGACTACGTGCACTATGTTTTGGCTTTTGTTCCGATAAATTAACCGTACGTGTAACTTATCAAGACATGCGAATTATAGTGATGGTAGCAGCGATAGATAACTTAGTCGATCTGCTCACCGATAACAGGAAATATAGTAGGCCCGCGTGTTCACGAAGGAAACCGGGCAAGGAATACTGATCCATGAAAGTCCACCATGCACAATACTCCGAACCGTTGCCCCGGTGTCTAATCTAGAAGAGAGGGCTCGCCAGGCGTACGCGTGTTGCTATTGCATCCTTGGAACACCACATCGTTTGTGCGAGTGCCGAGGAAAGCGTTCGGCATGAAATATTAGCCGCCTCGTGCTGTTGTCCGTTGAACACTCGTAGCCAACACGTTCACCAACGATGAAACGCACCTCGCAACTTCACGCACACCAAATTAAATTCTCACGACATTAATTCACAGAACGCATGCAAGTGCGAAACACCAGAATACCTGAGGGGGCGTGTCGTCGCAGACGAACTTACGAGCGCGCCTTTCCATGCACTGCAAGAGCTGCCCTGAATGACAATGACGTGCGCCTCTCTTCAGGGGGCGCTAAGAAAAAGGTTTTTTGTAAGAATTAAACACTGTCGCACAATCTTGGCAGATTGCACCTACATAATATTGTTCGGGAAATAAATGTAATTTCTAAAAACATAAACATTGCTTTACGTTTGAATAAACTTAGTTTTTTCGCTATTAGTGTTTGTTCCCTCCAAACATAGTCGCGCTTTAATCGCAGCACCCATAATTCCCCTTGCTGGTGTCGCTGGCAATAGGTTCTGAACCGTGTTTCGCCCGAAGCTTCGCGACCTATTTGAATCGACCTTGGAATGGCCTTGAACCGACGAGCTTTGTCGGAGAGCGCGGTGAGAGGGACGCGCGCATATTTTCTTCTACGCTAGCGGACTCTCACGACAGAGGGCGCGTGCGCGCTGTGCCCTATTCCGTGACTTTATTAGGACGACCGAGCGAGCGCAGTTTCGCCTCCAAGAATTCTTGCTCCGTGTCCGGCCACTGCCGCGGGTGTGTGCGCATTCCCGCGTTTTGCATTGCGTGGCGCGTGGGAGGTCAGTGTGTTTCCATTTTCCGACGCGCTAAACCAATTGTGCTGGAGAAAATCGAAATGTCGGACGAGAACAGGTCGACACGGTATACCACTGCATCTGTTTGGCTGCCGCAACAGCTATCGGAACAGTAAAAGACTGGCAGCCGAGGCATGCGAAGTGCACCATTAATTTAAATCACTTCGATGCTCTTAGGTCGCACGCCTTCTTCTCCAACAAACACTTAGGGGTGTCTGCACTTATGGCCATTTGTTCAAGTCATCACACCAGCTTGTGATTGTGCTTGTGTGCTGGTACACTTTATCATCTACACCAAGAGAACCAATGTCAAAGCTGACGATTAATACACAAAATTTTAGCCAAGAGTTGTTCTCTCACAACATTGACATCTCTAATTCTATGCTACAGCACATGATTTACACTGCCGCGGCTACAGAATGTTCTATTTTAGTGCGTGCAATTTAGAGATTATCGAATTAGCACTTTCCAATCTACATGACAGAAAGGCCCGCGTGACATGTGTTGGCGCAGGTAGGCGTCTCTAACGTTTCATCGAGAGCAAGTTCTTTTTGACTTGTCAATTTTGTGGACGATAACTGGGGTAGTGTTATGACAACCGCACTTTTTTTTTTCGCACGGTAACCTGGGTGTCGTCAATAATCTGCCCACGTTCGTTGAAGCAAGGTCGTTACCTGAACACGTGCGCTCGTCCTAATGTTTCTCATATACTCGCCAGAAAAACAACTGACAACGTTACTTCAAACGGGCGCCCTTTCGGCGTACTGCTAGTGGCGGCGGCTCACGCCGCAGCGAACTTACTCCATGCCGAGCTTCCAGATGTGTAACAGGCTTATTTTAATTTTATCATCGTGTTGTTTCTACGCCGAATTTTGAGCTCACCCATCATACATCTGTTTCTTATCCTACGCAACGATCATAGAGCACAAGTTTTTAAACTATGACGACGACACGAATCAACGCAGGCATCGGTGTTTATGCTCTCTTCGTTCCATGAACACTGTATTGCAACGTGCCAAGCGGAACCAAATGGTCTGTTAGGGATTAGAGAGGGTTACGTTGCCACTTGAACAATCACGGCAAGAAAACCCGAGGTTCACCTAAAAACACTAATGCGCGAACCTAGCGCGCAGCCGGACAATGACCCATGTGTTCGCTCGTCTCCACGTTTCACCGATTACTTCGAGAGTTGTCTTAAAAGTTAACGCTCTTTTATAGTGCATAATCCAAGAACCCCACTAGGCCAGCCATAACAAACATACAAAGCAATTACCAATTTAAACGCGTTGCTGAGAACTGCATTGACATTCTACTCATCGTCGGGCGCCGCTGCGGAACGTCTCGTGGGCCGCCGCTGCTTGCTGTTTCAGCCATCTTGGAAGCTGACAGCTTACAGTTTACTCACTAGCGCCTTTACACTGCTTTACACTCGCGAAGCGTTGCTCTGTTTTGCCCGTGTACCGCGAAGAATAGCAATACCTTGCGAACAGAGCGTATACGCTGCATACGCGGCCGCGGAACCCCACACACCGGAAGGGCGGCGAAACATCGCAGACGCTAGACGGCGCTGCGGTTGGTGAAGTGCTTTAAAAATGGCAGCCCCCTTGTGAAATTGGTCTTCATTACCAGCGAGATGGCGCGAGGAGCGCGCTGGGGCTGGGTGAGGAACGCGAAGCGGTAACTCCAGGAGGGTGATCCTCGCTCTCATTGGCTAGTTCGATGCAGACGTCACCGCTCCGTATAACATCGCTTTCTGGGGAATTCTAGGACGGGTGCAGCGTCAACCACGAGAGAAATCAAGAGCTCGATTATTCCCTATGAGGCGATGCCAGTTTTCCCAGTTTACCTACAGTTCCTGCCGATCCCGCACAAGTGAGCCTCGCGTTCCCGTCTCCCGAGTTAGCGGAGAGCGATTCTTTTCTCCTGTCGGACGCTCTCGATGGACGGCAGCGAAAGTGCCGGGGCGCGCGCTAGCACCTCCACGAGACTTGACAAGATCTGCACTTTCTGCGACAAGGCTTGTTCAAATGCGAGCAATTTAAAAAAGGCACATAAAAATGTCCATGGAAAAATGTCCATGGAGAAGAGGCCTTGGCAACAGCAAAACAAAGGAGTAAACAACCGGAGTAAACAACCGGTTAAACTGTGTCGGGAGCAAGGCGTAACGTATGAAGTCCTTCAAAGTAAACTGGTCATGAAGCACTTGTTATGTCTGTGCATCATCAGATGCACTACCTTAGACATTTTCTATTGCACTGCGCTACTAGTGCTCACGTCTGCAAAATACATATATCGCACATGTCCGCATCTGCCAATAACTTAGACCTAGCACGAGCAGCGGAATAGCACATACTGAGACAGCGACGGAGCAAGCCAGACAACACATGCTCTCGTGTCGACTTGCTTACACCGTCCCTGCCTCGGTGTGAGCTATTCCGCTTGCGTTATGTATGTACACGAACAAGCCCAGCTACTCTTCTTGCGTACAAGCATTTCTACGGGACACTTAAAATGTGTGCAGCTTCATGCAATACATGAAGGAAAAAAAACGCAAAACACTTCTCAAACCATTCACGGAAACTACGTAGAGTCAACACACATGACACCAATGAAAATGCCTCAACCTAGCTGTTGCCAGTACCAGGGCGTAGCCAGGGGGGGGGGGGGGGGGTTGGGGGTTGGGTCAAACCCCCCCCGAAATTTTTCAATTTTGCATGCGTATATAGGCCCGCACACATACAAACGAACGCACGAACATACATAAAGTATGGTTGAACCCCCCCCGAAAAAATTTCTGGCTACGCCCCTGGCCAGTACATTTGGTTCATAAGCGCTTTCTCAACATTTAGCACTTCACATTGCGTTTTCACACCTCACTTGCCTGTATTTCTTTTCCCAAGAGTCGGTTTCAGTGCTAATGAAGACGTGCTTGAAACGACCTGCCACGTTTTAAGTGGTAACGAATTAACGCAACTTTACTAGCTCGGAAGCTGTGGACACACGCCCACCCCGTTCATGCCTCTCACACAAACCCATCAAGCACCACGCGATTGTACTACGTGTTCCGCGTGTTCGGTGGTTGTACCTAAACCGTCCCTAGACACACTCTCTGCTCCTAGGTGAAGATGTACCTAGATGAGCTATCGCTTTGATCACGTGACTTTATGCCCACGTGACCTGAGGATCGTTCTCCTGCATTTACCGCCTCGCGTGAGGAACACGCCGCTGCTCTTTGCCCTACAGGGCGTGGTCGCCTTCGTACGCTTATCTCAAGGAAAGAAGGGGGGCGGGCGCGGGTATAGCGGGGGGTTGTATGCTTTGTGCTTTCCCCGCGATGTCCGCGCTGAAGTCACAGAGCGTACGACGGTCCCTTCGCTCGCTGCAGCGGCCGCGTTGCGAAAGGAGCGCGCTGTTCAAAGAGAAATAAGTAACAACTGCGATGTTTAGTTCGCGCTCGTCCTGTGTGTACCTGTTCGTTCGTTTCGTGCATCCTGCTTTATGTTTCAGCAGTGCACTACAAGTATCGAGCTGTGACGCATGATAGTTCGCGCTCGTCCTGTGTGCGTTCTTTTCGTGCGTCCTTTGGGCTCGAGCGACGCGCTGACAATTTCGAGCTGCTTTCCGTTCTTCTCGTTACATTCCAATTTGTTGCTATCGCATTCATTGCTTCGCCGTTGCGGCGAAACTGTGACTTTTTTATTGAAAACTGCGGCGTGTGGAGTGACCCCTCCGCTACTCCTGCCGCGCGGTGGCGTTCGACGCATCGTTTACTCTAAAGTCCCTCTAAAGTCTCTCTAAAATATAGGGACCTTACGTTTACTCGGCGTTCCACATCGTCAGTGGGTACAGAAATGGGCCCCTTTTTAGTGTGCGTCTGCAGGAAAATGTAGGAGCGTTGCGTTAAAGCGTGCCCTTCGGGCAATCTCGCGGATGATACTACGCATACTGAAGCACCTCCGAGCTCTGCGTGCCGTTAGCGTTAAATGCTGTATATAAATAGCTCGCCATTGTTATGCTGAACAGCCGGTGGTGGCGTGGCCGAGTTGTTTAATTCAGAGCGCTGCGGAGCGAGGGTCGAATGTTCGTATCCCGGTGGTGCGCTTCGGAATTTTTTTTCTTCTGATTTATTTTTCTTTGTGGCTTTTATTTATATATACATATATATGTACATATCCGGGACATGATGGCGACGGCGACGGCAAAAGCCAGTCGAGAGTGTCCATACAATTGCTATCGCAATAAAAACGTGGACGATATTCTGCGACTCCAAGACGGCACTGCAGTCTCTACTGTCGAACTTCCGCCGCGGTCCGCACGAAGAGTTGGTACTTGAGATTGCTGAGATATTACACTACCTAACCGAGAATGGACACCACATTGCATTTCAATGGCTACCAAGTCACTGTGGATTATCGGTAATGAACGGGCCGATCAAGCTGCCCGTTCAGCCAATACAGAGGACCGCGACCTGTCGATACCTGTTTCCAGGACAGACGCTGCTCGGAAGCTCCGCATGCTCGCTCGCCAATGCACCACGTCAAATTGGAATGAGCCACATTTCATGCATGCACGACTACACTACCTTGATCCCACGTTAAGCCTTGACTCCCATCAAGACTTCGCCTAGGTGACGCTCCGTTTTGTTATGGCTGGGCGTCGCGTTTACCCATGCATATGCGTTCCGCATAGGGATGGCCGACACCACCGCCTGTGAACACTCTGGTGACGAAGAAACAATTCGACATGTTCTGTGTGACTGTCCGGAGTATAGTACACAGAGACAATCTCTTTGTCATGCTTTCAACAAGTTGGACGACCAGCCTCTATCATAAGAAAAACTACTGTGCCATCGTCCTGACACAAGTTCGCAGAAGAACGCCTTACAAGCGCTACTAGGCTTCCTGCAATCTGCTGGCCTGTCAGAACGCCTCGCTCTCGTGTGAGTGTTTGTGGTTGTGATTGTTTTTTTAGATGCGAAGGCATCTCTTGCTCGGGGGTATGTCCCGCGGCGTGCTAGTCCGCACTCACACTACGCATGCGCAACTCTCCTCCTTCCCTCTCTCCAACAGCTGCGCGTTACTCTCTCCGCTTCTCTACCAGCACCTGCTTGCGCTTCTCCTGCGTTCTCGCTTCTGCTCTCGCGGCGCATGCGCTACTCCTCCCCTCTAGTCTCCTCTCCTTCAAGTGTAGAGCGCTGCGCGCGTTCCAGTCCAGCGCTTGCTTCGGTTGACGCCTCTGAAATGCGGGCTCGACTGCCGAAGTTCTGTCCTGCGCAGCGCGCGATGAGCGCCAGCGCATGCGCGTCCCCTCCCCCCTCTCTCCTCTCCTACGCTGCTCCCCTCTCGCGCGCCTGTCGACGGCGTTCCCCGCTCGCCCTGTGAGAATTACCGGCCAGGCTAGAGGGAAGACACGACGCGCGTAGTGTTCCTCTTCGCGTTCCACGACGCGAGGTCGGAAGCATGCCCGAGGTCGGTAGCATGCCCAACGAACGCCAACGGAACGCGATCGTGCAAGTGCTCCGGCTTCGCATCGCCTCATGGTCCCCTTTAGCGAGAGATGGTGCATTTTTTTCTCTTATTATTTATTTTCTCACTCTATCTTTCAACCCCCTATAGACCCTTTTCATAAATACGCCACCTGACTGTGGGCTTTTCGTCAGTTTCGCTTCGCAAAGGAGCGTGGGATATCCAGCGGAAAGCGAGTCGCTGGAAAGCGAGCCGTCAAATGCGTGAGTGCTGTGATGTTTGTGTTGGCGGCTAGTTCTCCGTGTCATCCGCTGAAATCTCACCGTTTGCGTGCTTGAACAGTACTCTCTGTTGGTCTTTCTGAGGTGCTTCTGCTGCACAATGAGCGACATTTTGTACCCTTCAACGGGTTGGACGAAGAGTTTGGCTCGACTGCCGCGGTTGCGGGACCGCGACCGCAGCCAACTCGCGCGCGCGCACGGACCGGAAAAAAGGCTCGCCGAAGCTACAAAGCTTCTTACCGAAAGCTACAAACTACAAACTTATCACCGAAGGAAAGGAAGGACGTCACTGTCGCGGAACTATGCGACCGCAACCGTGAAAATCCTGTCTGCCGCCAAGCCATACCACGCAACTATTTTCCGAACGCCACGCGTTGGGTATATTGGGTATATGGCGTAGCCAGGGGGGGGGGGGGGGGGGTCACGGGCCCCCGGAGAAGACTCTTCATTCGTAAAAGCAGGCTACATATGGCGCTGTGAAATAAGCACGTCCGTTTCTGTAGCGCGTTTACAAAACGGCGCCCTTCCGCACGTCCGTTTGACATCACGTACGGAGAGAGAACACGGCGTTTGTTGTTCAAGTTTTATCGCGTACCTTATCGCTGTTCTCGTCGCGATACCTCGATGGTGGCACATGGGAACGCAGGCACGTCTGCACCATTGCAGCACGCCGTCTCTACGAAAAACGTTGATGACAGTTCACGATTCGGCGGTGCTGAAATGTCACGCACTGGCACGTTGCCGAAGCCTGCGTCGTCTGCCGCTGTGCCCTCACAATGGCGGCAGACTGTAGTTTGCGTGCGCGGCGCTAGGGGCGCCCTTTTTCGAAAAGGGTCTATTGATCTCTCTCTCCCGGTGGGCGTATTTTCTTTGCCATTGCTGATGCACCTGATTTAGCGAAGTATGTTCGCGGAATTTTCCTTAAATACATACCTCTGCGTGCAGCTAGATCCGCTTTTCATTTCCGTATACGCCGCGGTGTTCGGGAATCCACTGAAACATGACAGTGTGACCAGACAGAGTGGTCATGTGGTGGATGTAACCAATGTCTCGGGTCACCGGATGTTGTTGACGAGTGACGTTGATGTTTTATCATGCTTTGTAGGGCTGCTTTCGAATCCTTTAAAACGACACATCGTCCAGGAGGTTGCCGCTGGATGTAAAGAATGACTTCCTTTATCGCATACAGTTCAGCTGATGTGCTTGTTGTTGGTGGTTCAAGACGGTAACAGAAACATTGGTCAGTTGAAGATTTGTATAAACCACATGACGAACTATGGCAGAACAAGACCCGTCAGTAAAAATATGAGCCGAACTGGAGCATTTCTTGGCGATGTATTCTAGGGTGATTTCCAAAATCTCAGCTTGTGGTATATTCTTTTTCGTGTTGATACCGGGGATGTGTGAAGAGACTTACATAGATTACAGTGTCTAAGGTGGAAAATTCAAGGCATGAGCTGACGCATCATTGCAGGAGTGGGGGCAGCTATTTCTCGGACTGCTTCTCCAAAGCTTGAGTTAGCGCAGCTTTTAGTAATGCGGGAGAGGCTGATACTTCCGCCTCGATGCCGTGTTACGCTCAGCGGAACTGGCATATGTCTGTTTCTCTGGGATGATATTGGAAGCGAGTTTGAGGTCATCGATGCTTATCAACGGACTGCGCGATGGGACCATATGAACATAGGGTTACACTTTAAAGATGAAAAAAAAGTAAAGATCCAAGAAAAATTATTATTAAATGAAGAAATGTGAGTTAGCGTGGTATAAGTATTGTTTTTTTGAATGCAATCACTCATGAAACACGACAACGTTACTAAAAACCAGAACCGAGGCATCAAAAGAGAGTAATGTTCTACTCAACCCAAGTTCACAAAGCGGCGATTCGATGAGTATATTTCTGTGTATTATAAACCGGCGGCAGATTGATAAATTAAGTTCGAGTCAATTCCATTTCCTATCAAAATCGGCCTGACCAAAGTATAACCAGATTATACATCGCGACAACGTAGACGTGTCAAGACAGAGTGTACACGTGCTTTGATAACAAGCACACTCAAAACAGTATTCTTGTTTTAAATGCAAAGCATTTCTTAGCGAACTTCTGCGGCTTTGAGCGTATCTATCTATCTATCTATCTATCTATCTATCTATCTATCTATCTATCTATCTATCTATCTATCTATCTATCTATCTATCTATCTATCTATCTATCTATCTATCTATCTATCTATCTATCTATCTATCTATCTATCTATCTATCTATCTATCTATCTATCTATCTATCTATCTATCTATCTATCTATCTATCTATCTATCTATCTATCTATCTATCTATCTATCTATCTATCTATCTATCTATCTATCTAGCCACCTACGACTTTGTGCTCTCCTCGCCGTTTCGTTGAACAGATGTATACCAAAATTGGTGTGGCATAACATGACCGTATTGCGAACATAAATGACACGTCATACATGAAAATCATGACATGCATGTCATCAACGGCATGATTTATATACCACGGCCTTGGGACTCTCGCTGCCGTTCCGTTAATTTCATATAGTACCAAATTGGTATGGCGTGACAAGAGTTCATGGCGAACATAATGAGAAGTCCTAACGTGCAAATCATGACAACGCATGTCATGTGCATCATGATTTACATAACATGGTCTCGGATGCTGGCGGCCGTTTAAATGAATTGATATATACGAAAACTGGTATGACGAGACGTTTCTGTATGACAAACATACCTGACACGTGGTAACATTAAAACCATGGCATGCGTGTCATGCACGACATGGTTTGCATGCCACGCTCATGGCGCACTCGCGGCCATTTCGCTAGATTGATATACACCAAAATTGGTATTGCGCGATGTGACTCTATGAAGAACATGAATAACAGGTGGTAACATGAAAACCATGACATTGCATGTCATGTGTGTCATGATTCGCATGCCACACTCATGATGTATTCGCGGCCGTTTCGCTAGCTTGATATACACCAAAATTGGTATTGCGTGACGCGACTGTATGACGAACGTAAGTGAGAGATGGTAACACGATAATCATGACATGCATG
This sequence comes from Rhipicephalus sanguineus, assembly GCF_013339695.2. Taxonomy (NCBI): domain Eukaryota; kingdom Metazoa; phylum Arthropoda; class Arachnida; order Ixodida; family Ixodidae; genus Rhipicephalus; species Rhipicephalus sanguineus. The sequence goes on from NW_023615649.1 coordinate 147,188, forward strand.
ACATGTACGACGTGATTTACATGCCACGCACATGGCGCACTCGCGGCCGTTTCGCTAGATTGATATACACCAAAATTAGTATTGCGCGATGCGACTGCGTGACGAACATAAATGACAGGTCCGAACATATGCGAATCTTGTTAAGCATGTCATGTACGGTATGATTTACATGACACTGCTATGGTGCGCTTGCGGCTGTTTTGTTAACTGGATAGTATATACCAAAATTGGTATGGCATGACACGAGTGCGTGATGAACATAAATGACAGGTCATACCAGATTGTGGATGCATGCGTGCACGGCAAACATGAGATATATGGTGAACCAGATGTCATGGCATGAATGATTTCATTTGGCTCAAAAACAAACAAGACGATGTATGCAGCTCTTTTCTGGCTGCTTCGCATTACATCGATTCCCACAGTGCGTGGGATCTGCGGTTTTTTTAAATGCGAGGCATATCTTAGCGAACTTCTGCGACTTTGAGCGTATCTATCTAGTCGCCTAGGGCTTTGTGCTCTCCTGGCCGTTTCGTTAATTGAATCTTTACCAAAATAGGTATAGCATAACATGACTGTATGACGAACATAAATGACAAGTCATAACATAAAAATCCTGACATGCTTTCCATGTACAGCATGATTACATGTCACGGTCTTGGTGCTCTTGCGGCCGTTTTGTTAATTTGATACACACCAAAATTGGCATTGCGTGACGCGACTGTACGGCAAACATAAATGGCGAGTGGTAACATGACAATCATGGCATGCATTTCATGTACAGAATGATTTACACGCGATGCTCATGGTGCGCTCGCTGCCGTTTCGCTTGCTTATTATGTACTAAAATTGGTACTGCGTGACGTGGCTGTACGATAAACATAAATGACAGGTCCGAACATGCGAATCATGACATTCATGTCATGTATGGTATGATTTACATGACACTGTCTTGTTGCCCTTCCCGCAGTTTTGTTAAGTGGATGTATACAAAATTGGTATGGCATGATATGAGTGCGTGACGAACATAAATTACAGGTCATGCATTGTGTATACCAGAATATACGTTTCATTAGCATGGTATATACCAGATTGTACATGCAGCATGACAAATATGCGATATATAGTGCACTAGATGTCATGACATGAATGGCTTCATTTGCCTCAAAGAAAACAAGCTAACGTATGGAGCTCTTTGCTGGCTGCTTCGCACAGCGCGTGGGATCTGCCGGATTTTTCTGTCATTGCTTTTTTCCCACATGTTCTCTTTAATTGAAGTCACACAGCACCTGGAAATAAAATTACCTGGTCCGAATAATCTTAAACGTAATCTTCAGTCGTGACAAAATAATTTTCTATCGCGAAACGCAAAAAAAAATTATCTGTTCCTTCAGATAGAACAGTCGCTCTAAAGAGAACAGTCTAAAGCGTATGCTTTCACGAGACACTCGTTAATTCCTGTGATGTTTTCAGTCAATTCCATTGTCCCTCCTTTGCCCAGAAGCTTTGGGCACCTCACCCGCTGTGGCAGTGGCACTATACCTCCGGGATAGGCCACCTTTGACGAAGCGACGATGCCATGTGATGGCGTCATCTGATGTTACATGGCATCATTGATGACGTCATGCGACATTTTGCCCATGTCTAGCGATGTATTGCCAGGTCTCGCCAAATCTCGCAGTGCCTTAGCAGGTCTCGCAAAATATCGTCAGGTCTCGCAAAATGTCGCAAAGTCTTTCGACACACGATAGAAGGCATAAATGGACGTACTACAAAATGTGTGTCTTTCGTGATGCCCTAAACTGATATTCGCAAATTCGACTTTCGCGCAGCGGAGTCTGTCCTGCAACGCGAGACGGTCGAGAGGAGACAGCCTATGCATTCGCGGCATGCATATATGGCTCCTTAGCATGCTTGAGAATCTGAGCTGGTTTGATGGCCTCGCTTTGCGGGCTTGAAGATATCGAGATAAGAAGCCGCTTTGTTATGGCTCCCCCGACGACCGTTGTGAGGCGATCATTGCGGCGGCGGCTCACGGCGCACGAGGCGCCCGTACTAAACCTGAGGCGCTTCTTCTTTTATGAATACAGCCATTTGTGGATTCGCGCTAGGTCGCTCGCGATGTGCGCACGACGGGAACGCCACATGGCTTCCTCAATGAGAATGCTGTTTGGACAGCAGTAATGCGCAAAAACTACTTCGTGCCCTGGCGAATTTGCCAGTGAACTTGACCTTTAAGTTTCAGGCGTACAAGGGACAGACGATGGCCATTTACCAAGGTGTGCAATAAGGTAGGTTAGAGCACGGCCGTGTGCAAGGATATTATTTCTAAGGGTGGTGGGAGCAGCTTGTATGTTCGTGCTTATATGTGGGCGGGTATACGTATACAAACTTAAGAACTTCGGGTGGTTCTGTCTACGCCTGTGTCTTAGAGCCATTTGATTTCTGAACCAAACTGACTGGCGAGCGAGTGCTACGTGAACACTGATAGTACTCGCAAATGAGTCTAAAAAAAGAAAAACATAACCGATTATAATTACTTCAATAAAAAAAAAACATGGTTTCACTTAAAGGGGCCCTGCAACACTTTTCGAGCATGCTCAAAAAGCGCTGCCGATCGGTAGTCGAGGCTCCCGAGAACACGCGAGCCAAATATTATAGCGATGCGCACGGCCTGGAATTTACAATAAATTCTCAAAGTCAGCTGAAAATCGCTCCCTCTTCTCTCGACAAATGATGTATTAGTCCGCAAAATATGACGCGATTGTCGGCAGTTCCACCATTGGCTGATCACGATAACAGCCTCATTATTACTTTCGTTGTTAATTTTGAGTTCAATAAGTAGATAATATGTATGTTTATATTCTGTTATGGCGTTAAAAACACCGAACAAACATTAATATTAGCACTTCCGGTCTCACCGACAGCTCGTCTGCTCGTAGTTGCGTGGTTCCGTTTTCTTCGCCATGCGCAGTGCCGAAAACGTGAATATTTCTGTGCTTTTGACCATCGCCGGTTGCCGTTGAGAGTGGCAGCCGTTCGAGTGTTGCCTCGTCAGCTGGGAACTGCATCGTCGGCACGTTCTCACGACCGACCGAGGCAGCCGTGCAGCATGTCTCCGATAACAATGCTGGCGTCCGGTAATGGCGGCGCTTCGGGGTCGTCTGCCAGTGCCGTCTTACGAGGCGGTGTATCGGAGTATGGGCCGAAACCGATCTCAGCTGTCATTCGTTCCAAACGAGCGCGCAGGTTTGCTTCCATGGTTGGCAGAGCGATGAAAACACTACGGCGTTCGAGGTGCACACCCAATTACCAAACCGACGCGCAGTTTTCAAGCACGCGCGATACACATCGGCTCCGCTCGACGAGAACGACGCAAGCCGACCGGAAGTGGCGGCACAGACCACGTGGTTGCGCCCAGACGTCAGAGAGAAAAAAATGAAGAAAAAATTTCCGCCGGCGCTCTTGGGCGGAGCCTCGCTCGTCTGCGCTCCCTCCCTCGAGTCGCTGCCTAGCTCTCCGCGCGCTCGCGGCGTTGAGTTGAGGGAGAAAGCTGCGGAACGTGATCTCTATAATTTGGTAACACCACTTAGACTTGACGGATTCGAAAAATTTTTGCGGCATATGACTCGTGAAGAGTCATACGTCAATAATGAGACTATTCCAATATAACTAAGAAAGGTGTTGCAGGGCCCCTTTAAGGGTGAAGCAATGAATGCGGTAGCAACAAGTTGTAGTGTCATATACGAAGTAAGGCTAGCAGCTAACTTTTTTTGGATCCGATCTCGCGTAACTCAACAAAACACTGGTTTAAGGGAATACTGCTGCTCCAGGGACCGAAACGGCTTTTGTGCTGTCAGTTCCCTAAACGCGAAGTAAACGTTGAGAGCAAAGCACGTTTACGAGCAGTCTCCTCATGCCTACCGAGATAGCGCGCACGCCAGCGACCACGCCCTTCGAGCGACACAGCCCCTCCCCCCTCTCGCTTACCATGGCGTCCCTTCATGCTCCTTACGAAAAACGGGCGCGGTTTCCTCTCTGTTTGATGAGCAATCGACTGCAGGCCTCGCACGTAGGCTGATGTTATTGCATGCGCCCTCCGTGCGACGCAGACGGCCGGCTCGTTTCATCTCCGTTTCAACCGCGTTCGTCGCCAGTGATCACGAGCTTTTACTCGCGGGTAGAACATACGATGCGCCGGATGATGTTATCAATTTAGACTTTATACGAATTTGGACTTTATACGACGGGTTTTTACTTTCGCCAACGGCGAAAGCAGAAACCCGTCGAGTGTGTCCTTATAACTGTTATCGCTGTAAAATGTAACTCATGTTTTGCTGAGACATAATTATGAGAAATGACTGAACAGAGAATGTCGCTGGATCATGGCTTTGCGCCATGCCCACCGCATCAAAGACCACATTCGCCCTTTGTACTATCAGACAACGGCGCAAATGCTTAACCACCCTAACCACAGGGAGTTGCCGCGGAATGCAGTGACGACAATACAGGCCACGTGATCTGCCGTCTCCTACATTCGAGAGGAGCGGCTTTTCTGCCTAACGTGGATGCGCCGTCGCGCAAGATGGCGGACCTACGCGCACCTCTGCTCCTGCAGGGAGCATATGCGGCGTTTTTTTTTTTTCTTAGAGGAGCCAAATACAGAAACCGAAACCCGGCTAAATTTCACGGGAGCGTAACGCGCGCCTTCTTCGCTTTTAAAACAATTGTAATCAAAATGAGGCAATGCCTCACTGCAGGGGCGTAGCCAGAAATTTTTTTCGGAGGGGGGGGGGGGATTCAACCATACTTTATGTATATTCGTGCGTTCGTTTGTATGTTTGCATGTATATATACGCTAGCAAAACTGAAAAATTTGGGGGGGGGGTTGAACCCCCCAACACCCCCCCCCTTGGATACGCCCCTGCCTCACTGTAACGTGAACTCAAAAAAGCTGTTTCGAATAAAAAATGAGCCAAATCCTGCATCTGTTTGAGTCAAGCTGAGCCAGATCCATTGAACCAGCTCTGCGTTAGCAATCGTGACCAAATCAACCATGTGGCCGCATTCGATCTGTTTCATTCCTATTCTGGTTTGCTATCGTGTTTTCGTTCCACAATTAGTTTTTCGTGGACGGGCTGGCACTTACAGAAGGACATGATATTATAGGCAAAACTCGAATATAAAGAGTAAGGCCCTGATTTTCCTACTTCCTTCTGCCATAGTGTTTCTTTTCTAGTTTAGCGCTGCAATATCATGCCCTTCTTTCTCTTCAAGATGGTATATTTGAAATAGAAGACAATTTAAATTTAGATATTGTGCACCGATCTATTTCATGGAGTGATCTGAAACAGCGCAGCATAAAACGACCTAAGAAGAGGAAGAGCTGAAGCATTTTTGAAGGACTTCAGTCATTTCACTAACCATAGGAAAAAACATTTCGAAATTTTATTCAGGAAATTAAGCATTCCTCTTAATTCAGAAGATATTCTTTGCCTTGGGCCACAGCAACAGGGACGTCTGCATAGCCGTCTGCGAATTTCTTCGTGACACAAGAAGAATTCCTTGTTAATTTATTCGAACAAAAATTCCAGCGAGCCGAGGAAGCCGCCAAGGGCCAGCAACCCTTGGCCGAAGCCTAGGCGGGATCCAGGCCCATCCCACCAATTCGCAGGGCAATTAATAAAGTTAATTGATCTGATGAAAAATTTTGGTACTTCGGACTTCTCGTCACCACTTGATTGTATTCCATATTATGGTTCTATTCTTATTTTTATTAGAACATAAACTAATTAGTCTTCAACTTTTCTGTATACGCGAGACGACCGATAAATTTTTTTCCTTCGTCGTAATTCTAAGTTTGCCCCCTTATTTTAAACGACGGTTCCATGGCTAATCCCCCATAGTGGGTGAGAGCCAAAATTAAAGGATCAAACAAGCAAGCAAGATGCCAAGAACAAGAAAACGACTGTCCAGAATAGTGCACCTTTTACCTAGAAGGACCTCTTGCTCTACATTTGTAGCCATCGCCATTACGCCCATGGAGTTAATTTTGTTTCAAAATATTGCTACATCGTTCATTCGCTGCGACTTAGACTTCTTTTACGAGCTAATTTAAGCTCAATTGAAATGTTCGAATCTCTAAGAGCCAGATCCAAATTTTACTTCTGAACACAGGCCATACTGGGCTATATAGATTTTAGCGCAATACAGAGTAGTTTGGTGACATGAACACACAAAATATTGTTGGAGCAGGCCCGAGCACATCCTCAGTAGCAAAAAAATGCGTTTTTCTTAGTTTCACTTAAAGTGGACTCAGCTCTTTCAGAAAAAAAAAAAAGAACCTCCACATATACAGTAACTCTAAACAGAAGTGATCAACAGCGCCGCCAGTGGTGCTTGGTGCCGGCCTCGAAGATGTATCCACGAGATGAAGGAAGGTAAACAAGAGAGAGGGAAGGCAGGCACATTAGAGTAGCCGGTATGCTACCCTGCACAGGGAAAAGGGATGGGGGAGATTGAAAGTTAGAAGTGGGAGAAAGTGAGGGGGAGCACACAGACAACTTCACAGTCCGGCAATCTTGTGCGGTATACGGCATAACTATCAGTCTACAGCCGCTCGTGCAAGCCTGTTGTCCTTAAAAATTTCAACAATGCCTTCTTAATTCTCGATGACTTTTCAGGATGACATTAGAAGATAGTTGCTAGCGACATCGGTCTGTATTCGAAGCGAGCGCTGCACAGCGTAGCGAAGACAGTCGAAAAGAATGTGCTGCAAAGTCTCCTCGATACCACAAACGTCACAAAGAGCGTTGTTGGCCATTCCTATAAGAAAAGAAAATGACTTCGGGAAAGCCACTCTTAGCCACAACTGGCATAGCACAGTGGCCTCTCTTCGGCGGAGTCCACGAGATGAGACTGACGGCAAACCGTTCGCGTTGTGAAAACGCGCCAAGCGTTTCAGCGCACAGGTTTGAACGATGCCGTCGATGTCGTGAGATAGGACATTCTGCATGCGATGACTGTCGCTGGACAAACGACACATTCTGCAAAATTCGTGAGAACGTAACATAAGAATATGACAGATTCGGCTAGTAGGTATTCCATTCTGTCACAGCGGTGACTAGTGCGAAGTATAGAAAGAACAGGGGGAATTTCAGCTTGTAGCATTCCTCAATGTCTCGGCCGCGCCGCTGTTTCTTCTTCGAGCTATGAATTGAGAAATTGAGAACGGTTGCCTGAACTTTCATCTGTTCGGGCTACGCTTGGATTCGTCATCCAGGAAGATGGTCGGTATTCATTTATTCGAAAGGGTCGCTCCTGGAACCCTGCTGCTCAAACTCCATGGACAACTGGAGACCAGAGAGCCTATATGATACGCTAAGTGACAAAGAAAGAGCATGGCATGACACGTACATTTTCAATGGTTTCCAAGGGACAGCTGTGATAGAGGTAGCCAGTACGCCGCGACAATGCCGAATAATCTAGACGCATATAACATCTACACAGGCATGCGCACGGGCGGGGCAGGGGGTGGCAAGGCCGCGATCAACATGCACCCCCCCCCCCCCCGATGAAGGGGAACCCTGCGCACGCCTATGGACATCTCGATTACTTAAGGTGCTGGCACGAGTCTCCGTTTGGCGCACGCGAACTTTTCGCAACAGCCGGATGCACCATTTTCGCTCCGCCTTTATATCCCACCAGAACTCGACCATCCAGTAGCTTTCGCCTTCATCGTTAGGCTGTGTCCTCGATTCAGCGTGCAACTGTCGCAAACGCTCTGCGACAGCTGCTATTAATTATTATCGAAATTGACGAGCCATCGCAGCAGATGAGTTCTTACAAGATGCAAGTTCTGACCCTGTGCAATTACGTTCTGGGTATTCTTATCCTCCCCCTCTCAAGTATACATCAAACAATTCTTTTGTTCTGATTAAGCTCCCTGAGTTGCCTTTGTTTTATCATTTTCTCTCTAACCAGCGTCCGAGAATTCACACTCATATTAAATTTGCTGCATGGTGTTCCTTCGATTGCAGGTAGAATGAAATAAATCGTTGAAATTATGTAAACGATTTTAATGATCTCGAACAACCACTGCGGTGATTTACGGCTATGTTCGATTGTTGATACCTTCTAGTCATATATCAACGCTTACAGTGCAAACAAGTAATCACTAAGCATTGCAGACGCAGCTAATCCCTACTTTGTGCCATCCGTGCGGAAACTAAGGCCGCGGCGACAAACAGCAGCACGAGAACGGCGAGCAGCACGCGGCGTATGGGGAACAGGCGGCCCACGGTAAGGCGCGGAGGATTCAGGCCAACCGAGGTGATGCACATGTTGGCCAGGAAGTAAGTGGCGTGCTGCAGCTGGTAGCGCTTGCCCAAGATGGCCGTGAACGCCTCAATCTGCGTAAGGACCTCCATCGTCGCGTCGTGCAAGTCCGATGCAGCCATCGTGATGCCGACGTAGACGCAGTAGAGCGGGAATGCTTCGAGAAGGACGGAGAACACGGCACGGTCTCCGGGAAACTCGCCGAGGTACGCGCCGCGGATGTTCGCACACGTGAACACGGAACACATCAGGTACCAGAGCAGCACGAGGCCGCTGAATGCCGAATCGAGCTCCTGTGCGGAGCTGGCCTGGTGGAAGTACAGGTCTCGGATCTGGCGCACCGTCTCGGCAGGGTCGTCGTGGTCCGAGTGTTTAATCGTGAGAATGTAGTGCTTCAGGTGGTCCATGTTCCCCGCGGCCAGCTCCGTCATGAAGCTGTACAGGAAGATGCTGAAGCACGTTGGACCTGCGTTTTAAAGGAGTCATTATTGGGGCAGCTTTAACCAATTTGAGGATAAAGTACTGGCGCTTACTCCCACATATCTAATTTAGCCAAAGTGAAAGGCAGCTCTTCAAGGGAACTGCGATCAGCTGGTGTGCCATACCAACGACGTTTGTCAATGAAGGACATGACAAAATTTTATAGCGGCTGCCGGGACATCGTGGTATCTGTGGTAACCAGGTTGCCAATTACGCTGCCGCACTGCTCCTTTATTTGGAGTAGGCGCTGCCGGAGAGCTTCGCCACGACGCGCATAGTGCCACGCTAACTCACTGTAATTATCCGATAAACTCTAACCGTCGCTTGCACAGCTCCAACTGCCAACGAACATTTTTGGACTCGACGTTACAATGTTGTGTTGGCTGTGGGTCGGCTTAGCATTCACCAACTGATAGAGCTATCGAAGTGAAAGGGTGTATTTACTCATGTGCGCTAACTGCAAATGTGAATCCTCTTGTGCTGCTGTTCACAGTTTGACAAATATCGCCTGACTCTCATATATAGCTTGAGCAGACTCGATTACCGACCTTTTACTGAAGGAATTATCTCTTGCCTCACAGCTCATCAGCCCAGGACGCCAGCGCTTTTGCAGTTCTTGCAGGCAACCAACTTAAGCGATTGACTGAAACGATACGTTGCGCTCTGCATGTGTATCGTGACTATAGTGTTCACTGATGCTTTCTTTCTCTCTTTTATTCCCTCGTTGCCACCCTCACATGTAGGGTAGCAAACTGGACATGTCTAGTTAATCCCATTCTAAAAAGACAGGATGTGGTGTCCCGACTTCTTTCTTGTGTCCGTGTTTGCACGTCCTGTCTTTTTAGAATGAATACTTGCCAACTAGCTCAGCTCTCTGTTATTCTCGTTAATCTCCCTGTCTTCCCTGTAGTCGCTTTCTCTCGTCACGTGAAAGTCCATCAGTTTGCCTTTAAATAGTTACACAAATCCAGTGTCCGGGGTACGCAGCTGCGTTTGATGATATTAGAATGTGCAAACAGAACTGGCATTTGGTTCGGTGCGCTCTCCGAGTTGACAAGTATTGCGATGACGTTAAAGCGGCGTTTCATAGGCGCCACGAATTGACAATACAGTATCATGTTTTTCAGCACTCCTCATCTCGATGCTGAGAGAAAAGATTTAGCCTCTAACTAGAGCTATGGATGGATAAAAATAGTGGTCCCGGCCACGAAAGATAATACACAGTGCATTCCTTTCCAACTGCACCGTGCCAGCACTTCTCGGATCAAGTGAATTTGGCAAGGTGGTACATATTACTGCGTAATTCAATCATGAACGTTTGTGTTTAGCTGTGTTGGCCTCTACGATTTCCATCTGTCTAGTCTTTCTGCATGTCACTGTTAGACCAGTTGAGTGGCTCCTAAGCGTCATTTAGTGAGTGAACAAACTTTATTTAAGACTGGTCCGGCAGTTTTCCTTCCGGCAAGGCGGGGGGAAGAGGGGATTGACCTCTGTCCCGTCCCACAGTCCGTCAATGATGATGATGGTAGTGGAGGTGCCTCAGGTGATGACTCGAAATCCTTGGACTCGGACGGCATCTTCGGCTTGCCAGGCGACCTAAATCTGGTCGGCCAGCTCGTCGCTGGTGAACATCATTTAAACTTTTTTTTGAGCCAGTATGCCCTACGGCATAAATTAAGTAAAAAGATACAACTCGGTTTCCTGTAGATGAAGTCTAGGAGCGGTCTATGCAATTCGCGGATGCACTTGGAATCAACGTCCACCGACACTGTCGACGAGCGCGAGAGTCTGATATTTAAAGCGTACGAGAGAGAATACATTCGGCATTTAGTATGATAAGATATATATATTGATTAAAGATTGTGCGCGTTACTCGCAGCATAGGTAACAAACGATAAGCTTTTATCACCATTCGTTGACACTAACTGCAGGTGTTGCATTTTACAAACGCCGGTTGTGTTTTCGCGTGTTGGCTTACAGGTGACCATGCCGTAGATATGTATATAGTCATGAGAAATACGAGATGGAACATTGAAATTGCCATCTAAAGGCCACAGCGGCTAAACGCAGTTGGCAAGCGCAACAGTGTTCATGGCACCAACTGCTGAAGCGGAAAGGTGCGGTTCAATACGTTGCAGTTCAATACGTCACATTCATATTTATTACATTGTAAGCAATCGTTGAATAAACATGAATGCGTTGTTCCAGCTCATATCACCCATGGTAGTACGTTTTCAAGGTATCGGCACGCGATAACACGCATGTCGCTGAAGCGCTACATCCGATATACATGTATATCCGCTAGCTAATACCTACGCTGACTGTATTAATTCCCTCACATTTCATGCGTAGATATACGTATACAGATGCGTTATGATATGTGTAGTACTCACGATATAAGACTAGTCAGGAAGCGGCGACGTTTGCGTTTCGTTTCCCACGGCGCCAACGAGCAGCAGGTGATCAAATAGACGGCTCAATCGACGTACACACTTTTTCCATAGTGCACCGCGCGCCCGCGAGTCGTTCTGGGATTGCTTGAAAAAGGTCTATTGGCATGTGTCGAAGTAGTTCGAGTAACGTCTACTTGTAAGAAAGGGTAGGAGGATGTATTAACATACTGAATGATTGTTCTTACAATCAACTCTTCTCAATCGTGCTGTTCCGTCGGGCGGCTTGATTGCATTTTCTTTTTAGCGGAACGCACTCGCATGTGGCTTGAAATCAATGCTTCTTCTTTTTTGCTTCCGTTCGTTCTGTCGTAGTTTCCCACCAAATTCCGGTAAACCACTTTCCATTCTCTATATACTTGCCGGGGAAGCTGACGAATAATTATCATTGCCCTTCATGCGTTGATTTTCGTTATGGTAACTGGCCTTCCTACCTGCGAGCACTAACCAAGTGGCCATTGCCGAGCGAACTACGAATAGCGTAAGGCATTTACCCAGCACGAAGAGCCAGCGAAGGAAGGCATCCAGGCGCAAGAAGCCCTCCCTGATAGCATCTGGGGTGAACGTTCCGTTGACCGGCAGCGGAGATCGAGAGAAGAAGGCGTATATCTTGGCATCCTCCTCGATGCCGTTGGCGGCAAAGTCGAAGGCGTTGGCCAGAATGAAGGCCCATACCAGCAGGATGACCAGGGTGGACTTGACCCGGGCAACGGTCTTGGCGCGCGTCCGCCACGGTATGAAGTTGGTCCGATAGAAGGCGGCCACCTGCCTGACGCTGGACGCCTTGGCGATGACGGTGGTTGCCGTGAGTGCCCCACTGATGGCGGCCATCAGCCACTTGGCGTACATCCAGCCCGAAAGGCCGTACAGGTAGCTCATCACATGCTCCAGGAGAAAGAGGTTCGTCATGAGGACGGTTAGAACCGAGAGGGCAATGTTGAGCACCCGCACGGGCAGGGAGACCGTGTACGTGCTCGTGTCGTCTACGTGGATGCCGAACATGGCGAGACAGTAAGATGCCACACGGAAGGGGTCCGAGCTGGTGTTTCGAAGTCTCGCTGGGGGGTTCATTCCGTTGGCCGCAGTTCGCTTGAAGAGGTCAGTGGTCATGCTTTCGTTGGACACACGTTGACGCCTTCAGAAAGGACGGCCTGCGTTTCTGCGTGCAAACAACGTGTCTTTTGTTACAGTAAATTTTGAGGAAACGACATGCATTTGCTAAACACCGCCTATATAGTTTTGTTCTGTGTTCGAATATTATGCTCAGCTTGTGTGGTGTGTTCCAGATATTGTTATTGCATTTTACTATGCTTTCTCGGAAGTTCTGTGTGCGCATGCCGGCTGAAATCTCCGTGAGCGTCCACGCTGGTACCCCAGCATCAGTCTTGATGCGGAAAGAGTATCGAATATTCGAAAACTACTCGCAGATTTTAAAACATGCCTTCAACTGGTATTTAGCTACACCTCCGAAGACTTTTGCAACGAAACAGAGATTTAGGGCGATACAAAGTTTAAGGTATTCCAGCTGGGATTAAACAGCGTGTCTGACAAGTGGTCCGCTGATATGGAAAGGCAGTTTCTTAGCGCTGGTGTGGACGAGGACAAATAGGAAGAGACATTAGACACGTCCACGCCAGCGCAACCCACGACCTTGCGACCGTCGCGGCCGCAAGGTCGTGGGTTCGATTCCGAGCGGCGGATCTTTTTCTTAGCTTTTTTTTCTTTCTCACCCGTTGGCGTCCATTTTATCAACGTCATAACCGTGACGGAAGTACTTGGTGGACCCCGGCATAAAACACTTTCGTGTTAAAATTGATCCTGTTAATGGCTGCTGGCGCACCTAGCCTTGCGAGATAGGCTGTCGATTACCTCACCCGTGCACCTCTTTTTTTTTAATTTCCAAATTTTGCCCAACGGCATACAGAGTTAAATATATACGTGGAGGCCGGTTTCCGCTATCAACTGTGCTCCATGGTGGGGCCCATAAAGAGCCACAGATCCAGTGGTCTCGTCGGATGAAGGCCCACTGTTCTCAGGTAGCGCAGTCGTGTCTGGTTCAGTCATGTCCACAACAAGTGCTTGATGATAGCCGCGGACCCTTCAGTTGTACAGTAGGGGCAAGTATCCCGAAATTTCAGAAATCCTTAAAATACGCAGTACAAACGGGTCAACAAGGCAACGTTAGCAACCATAGGCGTAACGCAGTCAATAAGGTGGCAGTGAATGAAAATCACAGTGCATTATGCTGTGACAGCTCCCTCCATTCGCGTGCTTCGCTCGCTAAAGTGTAGACTTTGTCAAAGCGCGTCGACATATCTACTGTCGCAGTTGTTCCGAGCCTTCCGCCGAGCGAATTCGCTACGCCCGAAGGCCGGAGTACATGGAGCGGCCTTTCACAACGATCTTCGCGTGTCAGGTAAAGGCTTAACACAGCAAGCTGGGCGAGTTGGTAATTTAAAATGTTGGGATAATATAGCTAAATTCTACTATTTATACCTTGGCTGCACTGTGCAGATTGCGGAGCCCTGTTTCAGGGAACTGCTGTATTGTTCAATGATAGAAATCAGTCAAGCCGAGAGTTAATCGAGGCATATCACATGCCCATAGATTCTGTTTCCTGTGTCGGTCACACTGCATCGAAAAGAACTAGAATATATTTGAATGGCTTGTTCCCCCGTTTCTCTTGTTTATCCGGCACGCACCATGTAACTTAGATGTATATTTTGTTTGCGCACGCAGCAAGTTTCTCAGTTGTGAGTCAGCGCTCGTGTAGTCTATAGCGGTCTCTAGTCCTTCGCATGTGCCGCGCGCTGCATATTTACCCAATAGGTCAAGGCGCGGCGGCAGGATCTTCGCTGTGTCGCAATATTCGCTCCGAACGCCACCGTGCCTCGAGAGTTCGCCGTCGGACGGAGTTCGTCGCTCGGACGCCGGTAAAACGCTGCGTGTATTCCGGCAGAGTCACACACCGCGACCACAGGCAGCGCGCGTTGACAAATTGTGTGCGTACATACCGAAGGGCTCCCTGACGTTGCGACCCACGGGAGAAATCACTGTGCGTACTGCGTTCCGTCCAGCTTTCACCAATCCCAGCGCTCTCCTGATTGGTCCGGTGCTCACGTGGGCTCACTGCTGCTCGTCTCTATTTACGAAATCCACAGGTTCTCGGCGACCGAAATCCAAACAAGACGCCCACCCTTCGACCCCTGTTGCTGCCTCTCGCCTGCCACTGGCCGGAACCAGCGATAAATATTTCATGAAGAGTGGACGAGTCTTCATTGACCCTGACATGATGAAAAAGCGCTGCGCATCTCCATTTGCTGCATACAACTTTTGTTACGAGGCTTTTTTTCCGTGGGCAGACTCTGACGGAACGCATGCGGAAACAAAAGAAACGAACCCCTGATAGGGAGGTTTACTTCAACATTTATCCGCGATATTAGCTACATACATACATACATACATACATACATACACACATACATACATACATACATACATACATACATACATACATACATACATACATACATACATACATACATACATACATACATACATACATACATAGGCGCGATCAAAAATCATTGCTGCTCCAGCTCATGGACATTACACGGTCAGCAAAGGAAAAGGAGGTTCAACTGCGTGTACCCATACATTCTGTACACGACACAGCTCTCGTCCTGACACGCCTTATTGACCACCTAATGACATCGAATGCGAGGGTGTATTTGTTCAGCTGTTTTCATCTGCCTGCTTTTCTTCTCTGGTCGATGAGTCTTGGGGTCTTGAAAAGCACTGCATTTTGATCAGAAGGGCGTCGAACTAACTGTGCATTTAGGGAGGCACAGTTAGTTTTTATTGCGATAGCAATTACATGGGCAGTCTTGGCGGATTTTTGTCGCCGCCGTCACGCTCCGTATAAAGTCCAAATCGACAACATCGCCCCGCGCATTGTATGATCTACGCGCTAGTAAAAGCGCGCTGGGGACCAGAGCGGCTGAATCAGAGGTGAAAAGAGCCGGCCGGCCGCCGTCTCCCTAGCACATGCGATAACATCGCCCCGCGTGCGAGGCCTGGCGTCGATGGCTCGCCAGGCCGAGAGAAACACACCGCGAAGGAGAGTGAAGGGGCGCCGCTGGAGTGGGGGGGGGGGGGGGGGGTCCTGTGTCGCTCCCACACTCAAGCTTGCGCAGCGCCCCGCCACGGTGGTCTAGTGGTTATGGCGCTCGACTGCTGACCCGAAGGTCGTGGGATTGAATCCCGGCAGCGGCGGCTGCATTTTCGATGGAGGCGAAAACGTTTGAGGGCCCTGTACTACTTAGATTTAGGTGCACGTTAAAGAACTCCAGGTGGTCGAAATTTCCGGAGCCTTCCACTACGGCGTCTCTCATAATTGTATCGTGGTTTTGGGCCGTTAAACCCCAGATATTATTATTATTATTATTATTATTATTATTATTATTATTATTATTATTATTATTATTATTATTATTATTATTATTATTATTATTATTATTAAATTTGCGCAGCGCCATCCGCCGCCCTAGCGGAGAGAGGGAAAAGCTCCGGTAGCTCGGGCGGGTCGCGCTTGCTTGGTTTTCCCTAGAGTCACTGGAAAATTTGACTCTAGTGACTCTAGTTTTCCCATTGCGCGTGCGGGGCTTTTATCTCGCATCTTTCACGCTATGGGTGCCGCTCCTTCGTCGTGCTGTAGAGCAGGCACGCAGTCCTGCAGCATTGTGAACTCTCACAAAAGTTTAAAAATACCGAAGAGCCGAAAACTGCCCATCTAGTCCTACCGTTTCCAATGCAAGCAATACGAGGTGCAGAGGCGTCAAAAGTGGATTATGGCAGTTCGACGCATTTAAGGATGCTTTCCCGGTTTTGTCACCTTGAAACAATTTTTGAATCTATTAGGCCTAACGAGGAGAAACCCGATGGCCGTGCTCATGAACCGAAGCTACAACAAATAGACAGCCGCTGTACATTTTGAGATTGCGCGCTGGCTTTCCGAGTCATCCATTTGTAATGTGACAGCAGCAGAGCATGCTAGCTTAATACACCACAGTTTAAATACCGTACCGTGAGTACTACAAGCGTTTTATTCAGCTGATGGCGGTACATTTCCCGTCGCGCCTCACTGTAAACAGAATTAAGCTCAATGTTTGCACTGAGCTTTTCCCGGCCTTGCACGGCCTTGCATGAAACACGCCGTGCTTGCTTAGCACGCTGAGGTGTTGCGCTGCTAAGATCGAGGCCATGGGTTCGATTCTCGCATACGGCAGCTGCATTTCGATGGGAGCGAAATGCAGTAACACCGGCGTACTTAGATTAAGGTGCACGTTAAAGTACCCCAGGTGGCCGTCCCCTACCACGGCGCACCTCATAATAATGTCGTGGTTTCGGCACGTAAAATATTACAGCCTTGCATGCGCGTGAGCCGCGGGCGATATACAGCTGCCGCTTTGGAAACGAGCTTAAGAAAGACTTGTAACTTGATTCATGGCTGCGCTAAAAACACGGGCAACAGAAGAGACGTACACAGGACGGGCGCAAAAAAAGGTACGGCCCGCCAAACAGATTCCCTCCAGTTGTACACGGTTAAACCGGAGCCGGGCACACTTCCCAGGAGAGAGCTGACTTGCCCCCACCTGTACCCATTTACGTTGGGTCATCATCGGCCTTCCACCGAAGTGGAATCCCTTCCATGTGCGGTGGCTCCACACTGGCATGTGCTCGATAAGGGCGGGGACGCACAACCCCCGGATGTCCCTCCGTGCAAGGACAACTCTGCTCAGATGCAACAGCATCTTCGAGGTTACGTCCGAGGGACGCAAGCTCTCCGCACATCTTTAAAGTGGCTGCGTTGGCCACCGGCCCTCACAGTGAAGGACCTCCCACATCAGTGAATTGGCCACTGGTACATGCTGAGCCTTTTCAGGACACTGTGGTGTGGGAGGTCCACAGGACACAGGCGATTTCGCTGCGGGAGGTGCACGGTGTTCCCGTGTAATCCGCACCGGTTCTAAGGAAGCGCTGCCTGTGCCCAACCTCGCCCCCCCTCCACGTGGGCGCCACGGGCAACATTGCTATGCAATGGCTAAGTGGGCGAGAAAGTGAAACCGAGCCTTCGGGCTTGGAAGTAGCACCACAATGTGGCAGTGGTGTTGGCCCGGGACAGCACCGTCACTAATGTGGGAGGTCCTTCACTGTGAGGGCCGGTGACCAACGCAGCCACTTTAAAGATGTGCGGAGAGCTTGCGTCCCTCGGACGTAACCTCGAAGATGCTGTTGCATCTGGGCAGAGTTGTCCTTGCACGGAGGGACATCCGGGGGTTGTGCGTCCCCGCCCTTATTGAGCACATGCCAGTGTGGGGCCACCGCACATGGAAGGGATTCCACTTCGGTGGAAGGCCGACGATGACCCAACGTAAATGGGTACAGGTGGGGGCAAGTCAGCTCTTTCCTGGGAAGTGTGCCCGGCTCCGGTTTAACCGTGTACAACTGGAGGGAATCTGTTTGGCGGGCCGTACCTTTTTTTGCACCCGTCCTGTGTACGTCTCTTCTGTTGTCCGTGTTTTTAGCGCAGCCATGAATCAAGTTACAAGTTTGCACCAACTGGCCCAAATGAAAGCATTACTGCTTAAGAAAGAACCTAAGCGGCAATCAAGTTTTCAATGGCTTCGCAAAATCAGACGCTGTTATCATCGGGCACAAATCTCGGCATAATCATAGACATGCGCGATCCCAGTGGGTATTGTATAGTATGATGCTGACCAAGCGAGCTGTCGAAACAACCAAAGCGACATTCGAATCAGCTTTTTTATAACACGGTGCGTGATCAGACGTCGATATTATTCGAAATGAAGCACACCTCTGCAAGAAACATGCATGGTCGAAGTGGGCATGAAATATTTTTTTTTGCTCGTATATATATATATATATATATATATATATATATATATATATATATATATGAGGCGTTTTTTTCGAAATGAGTCAAATCCATCCAAAGCGAATTTGAGAAAACGGCAAAAATTTGCTATGCAAACTAAATACAACGCTGTCAAAGCTATTCTATGATATGTTTTACATGTCGGCTAGGGGAAGTTTCTGGCCACAATCAATTAAAAAATATGCAGCGGATTTCACCATTATTAGCATGACAGCGTTGGCTTTGGCTCATATTGAATTGAGACATTGAATTCAATGCGGTATTCTTGAAAAAATTTATTGAAATTCCGACAGCGGCCCATTCTTGCTTCGCCGGCGTCGACATTGCTTCTGTTCACGATGTCGTCGACGTCTGGGGACAGATCTCTCACCGATTTCTTCACTTCCATCAGAATCCATGATAATCCAGCTCCGAAAGGGCAAAAAAACTTGTAGAAACACCAAGAAAACAGGCAGAGCAGTCAGGCTAGGCGGGAAATCACACGGAGGCTTCCATGTTTGCTGAATCACGTGAACGCTGAAGCGCTCTGCTATTGGCATACTGGATTTGACTCATTTCGATCCATACAGCGCATGGATATGGCTCAATTTCGTTTTGAAACGAGATTTGTGAGCACACGTAGCTGTTGCTATTTGACCCATTTCGTTCCGATAACTCTTTTAGAGGAAAGTTGAGAGAATGTACTTGACAATGGAGCAATATTTGAGCTAGTTTCCGTTTCTGGATTTAGCTCATTTCGAAAAAAAACGCCATATATATATATTATAATATTAATATAATAATATATATATATATATATATATATATATATATATATATATATATATATATATATATATGTATAAAGGAAAGAAGTGTTAATTCAAGGGCTCGTTTTCTTTGTTATACACAATATTAAGGAGAACTAACAGACAATAATGCCAAGGAAAGTAATATATATATAATATATATATATATATATATATATATATATATATATAATATATATATATATATATATATATATATATATATATATATTATATATATATATATATATTATTATATAATAGGGGTATTGCCATTAACAAAATGTTCCGACGTATGAATTTAAACTCGGGCCCTCCAGTACAGAAACCTCACGCTCTTAGAGTTGTGCCACAGTCGCAAGCCTGATCGAGCGACTCGCGTGCAACGAAGCACGTTCAGACGCTTGTGCGCAAAGCTGATGGCGTCCCTGAATTTCCCTCGTGCAAGCCAGCGAGTTGAGATGATTGGCACACAACACAACGCGTGTGCAATGGCGGAAATAAAAGCAATTCGTGATCCTCATATCATCTTGCGCACATTGCTCCATCAAAGCAAGAACGTGGTAAACTTTTAAACTCCCAGGAGCTGCGACGAATGCGGCCGCGATGCTTGCGAAGTGAGAAGCGATTTCATTTTCCCCGCAGCAGCCCCGCAGCAACCACGTAGCCAGGGGGGGGGGGGGGGAGCAGCCCCTCCGCCCCAATATTTTGATGACACATGATCGTTTATCGAAAATAAATCATGAAAATAGGCGTTTTTCTCGAATAGTCAAGGCTTTCAGCAAAGGGACGCCCCCCCCTCCCCCCCACCCCCCAAAAAAAGAATTCCTGGCTACGGGCCTGCCCCGAAGGATCACATGGCACCACACGTTTGTGCGTTCAGGAAGTTCCATCCCGTGGGCGGCCCGATCAGTGGAGACCTCCTGTCGGGCCGGGTCCTACGGAGAATTTCTCCTATGTTTAAGATTGTAAGCTGAGCGAGTTGGTTGGTGATGAATTTCGTGCACGAGTGGGACGGAAGACAGGCGCTGATAGTTCTTTCCTTTTTTCCCCTTTTCCTTTTCCTCCTTCTTTTCTTCTTGCTTTTCAAAATGAACTTCGAGAGTCGGCGCTTGTCCGTCGTCCCACACGAAATTTCTTCTAGCTGTTTCCGTACCATATTTCTTCGCGGTATTGGGGAGAGCGATTGGTCCGTAGCGTTTTTATACATGCTGTGCCAAACGCAGCCGCAGTCCGAAGCTTGGGTTGCCATACTATGATCAACGTGCTCTCTGTTGCCGATAGTTGCTCCCGGAACGGTGAGGTCAAGCTCATCCGGCCACAGCGGAAGAACAACGCAGCTATACCATGCATGCGTAAAATACGTCTTTGGCTATGCCACTTGCGGAGACGTGTCTTTTTTTTTTTAACACGAAAGTGCTTTATGCCGGGGTCCACGAAGACTTCAGTGACGTATTTCCGTCACGGAAATGACGTCGAAAAATATACACGATCAGATCGCAAAGAAAAAAAGGTACCGTCAACGGGCATCGAACCCACGACTGCTCGGTCCGCAACAACAGATGCCGGGCACGCTATCCACTGCGCCATGGTCACAGACTCTGGAGGCTTTACAAACGCGCCTTTTATATCTACCACTCTCCCGGTCGGCTGGGTGGTGTTGACCTCTGGGAGTGGCAAGGTAAAGTAATTCGCCATTGCTGCGGCCTCCGCGACTAGCACCAACGCGTTACGCGTCCGTCCCGTTCGGCGCGTTTTCAATCGAAGTTGAATTTTGTCAATTACTTAACACACCGCGAGGTGGCGACCTTTGCCCAAGCGTAGCAGAAGCGTCGGCCTCGCTCATAGCATCACGCTAATACAAACCAAAAATAGCTCTGCGACGCGCGCCTGCCCACCTGGCTGTAACACCGCGTTCCACGCTCACGCGCTTGCACCGAGAAAAATCGCGGCCGGGCTACCGAGGCGGCACGACGCGCTTTGCGTTTCCCTCTAGTCCGGCCGTGGTGTTCAATCACATTTTAACGTGCCGCGGGATGGCGACCAAGATCTGTGTCCAATATGCGGCGCTCTTCTGGCTATCACACCTCGTTCTTGATTACGCTTTCACCGTTAACTACTACAGCTACCAGAATGGTTTGTTTAATCGTTTAACATGGACGTTAGTCGTCGGGATGGAGATGTACCACCAATCATCAAAGTGGGTGCATACACGTTAAACGGTGCCATTAGCTGCCAGACATCAATATACATTGTGCAAACTCTCTTGTATGAATGTACAGTAAGCATTCAGTTACTTCTGTAAGGGCACGCTTTACTTTCGTGTTATTCCGATTCCTATGACGGAGGGATCAACCATGTTTTTTTATCCGCACTCCGAATATTCTGCCCACCGACCTATCTGCAGCAAATCATGTGGCATCTTCGATGACCTTACTAGGCCCGACAACGTTATTATAGTACCACGAGAACACCTCGTACGGTTACCGGCCATAGATGAAGTTTTTGGTAATGCGACAGCGTTCTCGAAGCAGGATACAACGTCCATGAAGTGAAGCGAGGCCGATTGGCGCGGAAGAACCTGTAACTTCGCGTGGATGTAATGTTGGCTTTGCCCTTGACGACTTTGACAGGACTTGAATCACTGCTCTAACTCCCCTGCGCAGTCACACGATGCAAGCATATTCACCGCTTTGAAACACTGCAAGAAAACGAACCAAAGATAAGAACACCTCTTTCGTCTAGAACATGGAGGAAGGAATACTAAGGAGAGGCCCTATCGTATTTCAATGCATTGCGAAAAGTGTGGCGGAAGTGACGTCAGATTTATGGGGCAAACAAACCGGTATGGGGCAAACAAAACAGCAGACGCCCCGCGGCGTGCTCTCCGCGGTGGTTCGCTTCTGCTCGGATCTGTAGTCCCGGCGTAAACTTAGCGCGTATTGTCCGGTTCGCACGCAGTAAAATGTTGCAAGCAGACGTTTACCAGGCTGTTCGTGCGTGGCAGGCCCGAGCGCTGCGTGCTGAAATTCTTCGTGGAGCGTTTTTGTGCAACAGTACAGAATACCGGTACGTGCCGTGATCAAAAACGTTCAGCCCCTGCGTCATCGTATTCGAACTCACCTAGCAGTGACTTACGCGTTCTGCGGCGTCGTTAGGCCTTCCCTTTCTCGTAGCCCGATTTCCCGATCTGTTGCCGGATGAGCGATTCTTTTTTCGTGTATATGGAGTGAGCGTAGTTGCTATTCGGCGCAACGCCAACCTTTAGTTGACGTAACTTCACGTCGAAAAGAGGACACCGCTGTATTGTATACGCGATCGTGCACGTAAAGTTTGTAATTCCAGTACACACACAACAACAAGCGTGCAGCAAGCGCACACCGCACAATACATACATCACGTAGTCCGATAACAACATAAGTTTATTGCTCTTTCGTTGAACGACACAGCCTCTAAAAACGTACGATGCCTTCGGCGCATGTTATGTACGGCGCGTCAGACGCCAAAAACAAAATTTCACGTTTGTTCTGAGTTGACACAATCAGTAAGAAGCAACAGAGCGCACATCCGAGAGCTTCGCATGCAAATACCATGCATTAGTGATCAGCAATGAAGCGAACGTGTACGTACACATGAAAGTGACACCCGGTACTTTCCGCAATGCACGCGATTTGCACCGGGTATACGCAACCATACGCAACAGCTGGGCATTGCGTAGCTTCTAAAGAAAAACAAACAGGAGCAGCATGCGTGAATCGCCTGCGCCGCGGCGCCGCTTGCACGGCGAGAATAAAAAAAAAAGGCTTGAATCGCGCATGCGCTTGCAAACGACACGGCGGAAATCGCGAATGTTTTCGAGGCTCCTTCGCTAGGAGGCGATGCGGGTGTTTGCGATGTGGAGGCTTCACGAATGTGACGTCAGGGCCTCTCCTTATTTTCCTTCCTCCATGGTCTAGAATCACTAGAAAAAGTTCAGAGTATAGCATCTGTTTTCCTCGCGCCGCCGCCGATGCGATTGGCTTACTCGCATCACGTGAACTCTCGCCGCCATATCTTTTCCAAGCGCTTTGGGTGCAGGCGCGTTGAACGTTAAATTCCATTTGGGAAACATTAAAGGGACACTAAAGGCAAATAACAATTTATGTCAGAGTGAAAGCTCAATGTATGACAACTTCTAAAACGGCAATATTATCAACAGCAGTGCCCTACTTACCGAGAAATTAAGCTAAATGTATCACATGATGAGCGTCACGAATGGGACATTTTCGAAGTGATCTCGATGACGCATGAGAGTCTGCCTACAATAAATCACTAGTAATCAAACTAGCAGCAATAAAAAAGAACCTTCCGTGCATCAAAAGACGTAATAAAATGCTGTTTGTTCGTTTCCGTTTAATTCATGGAAAAAAGAACCTCTGTGGCATTGCCATGGGGAACGGCGCGCGTGGTTCAAAGGTTCTGTTTTCGCCGAACTGCGCTTCGCCCGGCGCCCTGCTTCGCTCACGTGGTCGCGTCTCAGTGGTAGTTTCGGGATCGCGTACTGCCGCGTGTGTTTTGCGCGCTCGTGAAAGTCGCTCTGACAGAAAGTTCGACGAAATGCCGCATGCAACGACGCCGGCACTACGAGCCCTCAGCAGCATACCGCGTTCATCGGGGCTCAAGTCGCTGAATTGGAGCCCAGCGTCGCAAGCCAATGTCTCGTTGTCAAGTTCTCCGTCCACATCCATTGCGGCGATTGCGGCAAGCTCCGATGGCCGTTGTTGTTGCTGTGGGTCCCGCTACTTTCGCTCTGCTGCTACTAGTGTCGGCGGGCGCGCAGTAAAGGCGGGCAACGTTGGGCACGGCAGCAGTGACGTATGAAAATCGGATTTCAGGCGGGTGATTTGAAGTGCGCTAACGCGATGCGGACAACTAAAACGTGATTTTATTCCAAAATAAGCACTTCCTTGGTATAAAAGTAGCACTACGAGGTTTCTGGACCGCTATTTCAACAGTCAACATCGACTTAATATTTGCCTTTAGTGTCTTTTTAACGTCAAAGAGCGCCGTTGTACGTGGCTGCATAGTTGGCCGCGGAATGAATTCGCCCCCCTCGAAGAACACTCCTTTCTGCAGTGAACTACACAAACTTTGCTGGAAAAGCTCTCATGCAACAGGATACTTCACCTTTTCGGTTCGCTATGTTCAGCGATAGCGATATTGAAAACTACATACTACATACCTTTCTATTTGCTCGGCTGTTTCTATTTCGATCTGTTGAACAGATTGTGCATGCATTTCGAGTTATAAGCGTGTCACGCACGAGAGCGAAATCAAAGACTTATTAAAATAATAACTGTTTACTGTATACCTTGAAGGCTTTGTCGCATGATCATTTGCCACTGCGCAAAACTGAGGCGTGGAACTCCGTTGATAAACTTGGTATAAAACATTGTTATTAAGCGTATCTTATTAAACAAAAATTTTGCTAATGCTGCATTGCGCAGAGCGTACCCTTACAATACTGTTTAGAAATGGTGACAGCAAAAAAAAAAAAAAAAATCGGCTTATTCTCTCACGCATTGAGAGAATCGATTTCATGCGAGCCCTAAATCTATATACATACTGTGTTGCAGGAGCATGCGCGTTAAAAATTTTCGGGATATGCTATTTCTGACCAAAATAGCATAAAGCACTGCACTGAGGAAGTTTTAACAAGAGTGCATTACGAAAAAAAAGTTGAGATTAAAAGCAGTGGAGAAACCGAACCCCAGCTGTTTACGCGCTGGCAACGCCAAAAAAAAAAAAAAAACATTGTCGGAACACAGCAGAATATTTGCAAATGCACTGCAAGTTGGGAATATTAAGGAGACAAAAAATAGGAAATGAAACAACTGAGTAGTGACGTCAATCATTTTTGATGGCCCATTTTCTACGTATCTGTTAGGAAATGACAACGTATTCGCAAAATAAGATGCACCTTACCTACCGCACGCCGATTCGCCCGTGCGTTCGGCTGCTGGCGTTCCGAACAGAGACAAATACTTCACGCACAACTTCCACTTACCGTACAGACACCACTTCTATTACAGATAACACCGAGCTGAACAGGAAGCATGGTGCGCAAGTAAGGTATGCGTCAGCGATCAGTCGAAGGACGCAATGCTGAATGTTCTCGATGTTCGATAATGTTCTCGAATGCGCTATGAAGTGAACCTGAACACCGACTGCAAAGCTAGCGCAAAGAGTCAACATTAACCAAGTGTCGAAGTAAATGGCATCTCGCACGGTCATTACGCTAATGCAACTATACAGCTCCGGACCTTGCGAACACACCCGACGACCGTGAAACGAAAAGAGACCGATGAAGCCACGAAGACAGTTCGCGAGCACATGGCAACATTCGCCGCACGTTTCATTAGCTACACCGCTTACCGCGCAGTCGATTCATGACTGTCGATGACTCGAAATCACTTCTGATATCCTTTTGAAGAAACACACACACACATATTGCAGTTACGCCGAGCGTCGAGGCGAAAAGATCGGTCACTTTTCAACACACGTTACCAACGCGCCGGACGGTCCGGAAGGGAAATGGCCGCCGCCGCCCCAATGTTGCTCGCGTGCAGCCTACCTTTGCGGTACTCTGAAACTTTCCAGTGACTCTACTTTCCTCTAGAGTTACTGTATATGCTACCTTATATACAGTGACTCTACTTTCGTCAAAAGAACAGCGCCCTCTTGCTGCTTACAACGGCATCCCACGCTGGTTAGCGAAGGTGATTCTTTTCGCTCGACCCTTCTGTATGCCAGGAAGAGCAATAAAGAAGACGGAACAGTTCTTTGAAGAGTCGACAACGAGGCGAGCAGCCGTCGGGTAATTTCATTACAAAACTCGGCTCAACTCTGGTCGCTTCACTGGAGTGCTCATGGGTGTGTAACAAAAGACGTTGACCTGGACAGGAACAACCGCACGAGCCGGTAAAGCCAAACGAGAAGCGACACCAGAGAGGCGTTTAATTGGCGATCGATAAACGCTACTCGAACTCGGCTTCCGCCCTCCACTTTCCCTCCCGTTCTGATTCTTCTCACTTTGTTCGTAAACTGCAAACTTCGTTGCCGACTCTCTTTCAAAGGCTGTGCGAATGTGCGTGTGGGAGTGTTTGGCAACCCGTCAAAAAGTGTCACACATCCTTTCTAAGGCTCAGGGGACGGTGGAAGCTTGAAGCGATGAAAAAAAAACATGGCCGCCATTCCGCCACGCGAACGTGATAGTCCAGCGAGGCTGCATCAAACACCACACATGCTGATAAGGAAGGGGAGGCGGGGAGTGGTATGTTTTATTGTTACATTAGAGTAATGGTAGGGATAATCGCTTTGTTCTCGCTGTGGTAGACCGTGATTGTTCTCGTTGCGGTAGACCGCTGTGGTAGACCACTTTCAGCAGGACGACTTTGTTCCTTTCCTACAGCATTGCATCACGCGGTTCTTCTGGTGTCTTTAATTTCCGGGGTCTACACATGGCAGCCTTAAATTCACTGAGTTGCTAGACGGTCTCCCTTTTATATATGAAAGCGGGAAACACGCGGGGAGAAGGAAGGGCCGTTTAACGTCATTCGAAGCCCTCGTGTGAAATGTGAAGCAGCTGCAACCTAATCTTTACCGGGAACGCGTGGAGGGGTGTTCCCATTGTTTACAGGCGCCTTATCATCCAGCATGCGGTTTTGATGCTTGTTTATTTTTTGTGTCTTTATTTTTTTAGAACAGAAAAAGAAGCACCTGGAGATCCCAGTTGGCGTCGTGCTTGTAAATACTGCGCCTGCACAACGTGTGGGAACGCACAGCGACTGGGTAGCGTAGAAAAGTCTTTATTCCAGGCCTGAATTGGCGCTGTACTTAAGTTATGTTTTAAAAATATTCCGTAGTGTAGATTTTAGGCGGAGAATTTTCATTTTACCGGAGGGGGCGGGGGCCCGACTTGCTCTTCCACATTTCTCTCACTCTGTCTAATATATATATATATATATATATATATATATATATATATATATATATATATATAGAGAGAGAGAGAGAGAGAGAGAGGAGTCCAACTTCCAAATTAAAGAATTTAATGTAACTTTATTCTCTTAGGTGCCCGCGATATCATAATGAAGATCTGTAAGTGGGAGACCCTAGATTTATTTTTCAATTTACACAAAGACATCGATCCACCTCGTAACTCATAGCTCAACGCGATAAAGGTCGAACAGGCTGCTACTCGTTGACTGCATCGCGTAAAATCGATTCACGCAATGCGTGAGGTCTGCCGAATTTTTAAAGACGTGGAAATTTTTGTCTGTCTGTCTTTCTGTTTGTCGGCACGTCACTCGATGCAGCCACTCGGCCAAAGTTGAACCACTTGCCCAAGCGCCAGCCATCTTGAGAACGGCTGACTAGGTTCATACTTGTGTACATTGTCGATCAAAAAGCAAACATTACGCGTATCTGAGGCGCAACATCACTAGGCAAGTATTACATGGAGTGTTCCTTTAATAGAAAATGCATACATACGTAATTCTAAAGACTCTAGTTTCTTAAGCTGCGCTGAAAATACGACTGCGCTGAAACTTGCCTTCCTCCGTGCCCTCTGCACGAGCTCATTGTTGTGTTTCGGTTCTGTATTGCACTGTACGAATGTTTTTTATTAATAGGCTTTACTTTGTTAAAACATGCACCAGACAGGAGAGAGTAGGCTAACGCTATCACGGGAAGCTTTAATTATGCCAGTGAATTCAATTCAAGGTGGCCGAAAGTAATTCTGAGATGGTAGCAAATACCATTTGCTGCCATCCGCAGTTGCATGAAATGCAAATCCAGTAAGCCGATGTTCGATCGCCCGACCATTTTGGGTGGGGGAAAGACAAGAAGCATTTCATATTGTGAATCATAAAGATAATTGTGTCAGCGATACGTCCTTGTCTCTGACGTCGAAAGAGCATGCCTACTTAGCGTAAAAATAAGTTGAAGTGTCACGTGTCGTGGGAAGTGACGGCAATGCGCATGCGTAAGAAGTCTTGTGCGGCAACGTAATTTCCAATAAAGCACTGTTGAAAGTCCAGCGTTCGTCCGTGTGTAACGCCTTCTTCGTGTGTACGTGTTTTCGCTGGTACCCCATTTTCAAGTAACATATATGCATTTGCTACCGCTACACCTTGTGAGCTGTGGTTACGAATCTTTCTGCCAAAGGTTATTTTCTGGGCGGGTAATGGAGCTGCTCATTGGTGACCGAACTTTTACTAAAACCCTTTACTGATAAATCGAAACTGCGTATCATCTTTTCTCGGCATTTTTATAAGCATGCATGTCGAAGGGTACCAATTTGTAGGCAACCAAGAAATTACCCGTTTTTTATTGGTGAGTAAGTTTGTGCGAACGCATTCACTGACTGAGTGTCGGGATTCCTTTGTATTCTCAGTAGCGTTTTTGTCTTCTCAAAACTATTCACTACGGGGTTAAAGACAATTAGAGCGCAGCTCCGTCCGTTGCTGCGTTGAGCGGCATCGCCGTTGGCGTCGGCGGCGTAACCGATAGCGCGAACGAGGACGAAAGAGAGCGAACGCGGAGTCTGTCGTTATCACGAGATACTCGCCTCTAACCTCGCTTTCTCCCTCTGTCGCTCGTGCGCATGCAGGGCTGGCACGCGCACTGCGGCTGGCTTCGCTTGTCGTAGCGGGGCTGTGGGCGTTTCACTTGGTTCGCGACAGCTGCAATGCACAGAGTATATATACTCCATCTCACAAGCTGGTTGCAAAGGGTGGAAGCTACGAGGTGTAAACAAAGCAGACGCTTGCGCAGCAAAGCATAGTTCTGTTTGTAATTGCATTATTATTGGAGGTTAGGAAAACTTCGTTTGTTTGGCACGTGCTACGTCAGAGCAATACGTGATACGCTAATAAAGACTCGCATGTAGGTCATAAGCATTTAATTATTGTATCGGTAACAGTGTTGCGGAATGGGCGCCTCCATCCCATTCCAATTACATTCCGGGGAATTAGAAGTTGACGCGATTCCATTCCTTTCAATTCTTCCGAATGAAAAAACTTGGCACATTCCCACTCCGGCAATGTGCCGTGCAGTTCAATTCCACTCCTGTAATTCCTCAACGTAGAAAACGCATCTTGATAGTTTTATCTAGTTAAGAATGAACGCCCCATAAAGCTGATGTCATCGGATGCATTAAGAACTGCAAAAGTATGCCAAACAAATTACCAAGGTAGAGTTATAGTATCTTGGTGATATATCTCGTGCACTACAACCTCCCTACTAATTCCCATAAAGGGTAATGGAGTTACCTATACCTATAAAGGCAGTTACCCGCTACCTATAGTATTCGCATGGTCAGCATGTTTGAACAAATGGTGATGTTTTAATATTGTTTAAGCTTAAATGTGTTAATGCTAAAATGAAAACATAGCGTATTTTTAAGCTGACAAAAGTAGTGTTCAAGAAGTCTAGGCAGTTTTGCCACGCGTCTGGGGCTGTCGTGAACATGGAGAAAGCTAAGATTTGTTTAATTGGGAACAAAACCCCCTAGATCTGCTGGTATTAGTTGGAACAGTGCACCGCTAGGGCACCTTGTGCGTTTGCATCGAATACAGAACACTGGTCCGCACTGATCGTCAGCACTCACGCTTGTCGAGCGTGCCTCGCAAGCATGGATGGGGTGAGAATTTTCTGTGTTCGCCTGTGCGCAGGTATGCAATGTCTTCCTTGTCGCAAAGCTTATGTACGTGTGTCAGGCACTAAACTGCTCGTAAGATAAAGATCAGGCTGCGCATAGAGTATTCGTCACTTTCGTGTATGAAGGAAGGAAGGAAGAAACAAGCGGAAAGACAGGGAGGTTAGCCGGTTCTTAGACCGGCTGGCTACTCTGTGCTGGGGGAAGGGGTAAGGGGGATAAAAGATAATAGAAGAGAGATGTTAGAAAAAAAAAAGGAGGCCAAGAAAAGGAAAAAGAAAAAGAGAGGAGAAAAAAGGAAACGAGAATATGTCACTACTTAGAGTCTGTCTCTAAGACCAGTTGTCCGCAAGAAGCGTAATAATGCTTTTAAAGCCTTCTGCGCTGACGATGGACTCGGCCAGGGTCCCAAAACCCTTTGTTCCGACAAAGGGCGATTATCAAGTTTATCTAGCGCATTGGAAAGTTCTTGTCTTGGCGCACTGAAACGGGGACACTCACACAGAAGATGGGAGATCGTTTCTTCGCAGCTGCAGTAATTGCATGTGGAGTTGTTGGCCATTCCAATCAACAGGAGTAGGCATTCGTGAAGGCCACGCCAAGCCACAGGCGGCACAGAAGCGTTCTCCTCAGCTCGCGATATTCCTGACGGAAGACGGAGCTGGAGATTGGGATCCAAGTTGTGTAGACGAGCGTTGGTGAATTCCGCTGAGTGGGCAAGTGTGAGTTCACGTGCCAGAGAACCAAGTCTCGTGTATGTGTATCAGTGAGAACCAACGCGCAGGGATAATTTGTTTCTCCCTTCAGTATCTGCTAGGATAATGCATTTGTTTGTACACTAACTGATGCATCGGTTTGTAGTAGGCTCGTTGCTTATAAATGTATCATGCTTGTAATCAGCCAAGCCATTTTAAAAATACTGCTTTATTGTTAAATTCGAGGCTCTGACTTTGGAATCGAGGTCTGAAATTTGAAAAACGGCGCGTAGACGAAAACGTGCTCTATTTTCGGAAAAAGACGTAATTTTATTCCCATTCCATTCCGTGTAAAAGGCGCTTAATTCCATTCCCATTCCATTCCGGGGTATTCCTTGCAAAAGGCGCTTAATTCTATTCCCATTCTATTCCGGATTCACGAAAATGTGGAATGATTCCGGAGTCATTCCAATTCCGCAGCGGTATCTCCACAACACTGATCGGTAACTGCCGATAATTGTGATGAACAAACATGGCAGTGCCCATGTTGCCCTCTTTGATCCCCCGCTTCGATGCGAACTCACGCTTGCAACTCGCCCGAGGTCCTGACAGCAACAAATAAACGGTGGAAGCGGCTGTTGCGTTGCGTCATCTTACGCTGAGGACAAAGTATCAGGTACGTTTTGTCCTTATTATTGAGATATAGCTGTTTGTTCAGCCACACCTACTAAGCCTTGTACCTGAGAGTTTAAAAAT
The DNA here is from genome assembly GCF_013339695.2 of Rhipicephalus sanguineus. Classification (NCBI taxonomy): domain Eukaryota; kingdom Metazoa; phylum Arthropoda; class Arachnida; order Ixodida; family Ixodidae; genus Rhipicephalus; species Rhipicephalus sanguineus. Next base: position 178,351 of record NW_023615649.1, read on the forward strand.
GAGTCTTGGAAACAGTGCAAAATAGACACGAATACATTGCTGTCGAAGCGTGAAGACGCAAATATAACACAAAAACAAGCGTTGGTTTAGAACTTACGGGCCACACAGCTCACGACGGCTACTTCGTAATTTCGAGGCGCAAGCAACAAGCGTCGACGTGTGCTGCCATGTTGTTGTTTTAACGCGATAGCGTTAGAGAGCTCGTTTCGCAGAAATGCAAATGCCGCCGTCGGTGTCGCTACGTAGCTTGTGAGCGAAAAATCGTCCGTGACCGAAAAATCGAGAAAAGTGCAAATAAAATAAACAATTAAAATCTTCGGTCTTATTGAGGGGTGATTCCACGTAAGATCGAACAAACGATGGCTGGTCGACCTCTCAAATTTATTTCAAAATTTTATATATTATTGCCTGATGAGCGGAAAGAAGAGAACCGCAATTTGTTTTGCCGCGAAAATTTTTCGAACCACAGGAAATCAATAATGACGAAGAGGTGGGTGGAGCGCTCATCCGCTCTGCTGTTTTGGCCAACTTTCGTTATGAATTGCACAAAATATATTAAAATTAGGTAGCTGAAATTTATTTACCTAAATATATGCATGTTTTTGCTTCTGCTCAGGTATTTTTAGTTTCTATGTGTAGTGTAGATGTTTTTATAAAGAACCTCAAAAATGGCCCAATCGGCAAAATTTTCTTTACTTTGAAGGTCTTTATCTCAAAAAAGCCTTGTAGCAGAGCGACAAAATTCTGCATATGTTCTTCGCATGCTTATCTACCAAACTGCCAAATCTTGTAATTATATAGCTTTTCAGTAAAGTGATATGATCGGGCTAAGTTCAAGAAAACACCGAACAATGGAAACTTCTGACGACAATTAAAAAAAAAAACCCATTTTTTAAATTTCTTAAACTTTGTCCGCTTATTCTCCTCCACATCAGCTTTCACAATCATTAAAAACATATTGCATAATGTCGCTGCACTAATAGTTACGGCCCCTCCAATGAGACCCTTAGGCAAGGATGGGCAATTCCTACTTCTTGCCCAGCAAGTGTATAAAATGCAGGCAGGATTGAATTTCTTTTTATTAAAAAGCCAGCAGGTACCTAGAAAGGTGTCGCCGGCACTGAAGACGTCAATTTTGAAATTATTTGGTCACTGCAGCGGCCACGAGCGCGGGGCGCGGGCTCCGAGCAGGCGCGCGCGCACCCGAGATGCTCGTTGTAAGAAGACGGCGCCGTGAATCTCGTTTTCCCGTCCTCAGACGAGATTGAGTTCGAAACAGCAACACCTCTCGGGTGACTTGAACGCACGTGCACCGTAGTCGCGTGATCTGGTTAATTGCGCCGATTTCTTTTTTCAGGGGCATAAGAATGTCATCGTTAAGCTGTGGTTTCCGGAAGATCTTTCATTGCGGTGGTAGCAAAAGCCGCGTAGCACAAGTAGTTTGTCTCACTGACATCACTGATCTTCGGGCGTTAAACATTCCTTCAAAGCATTTATGTCTAGTCGGTAACTCGGCGAAATTTGGCTTCTTTGCAATAATTAAAGGAGTACTGACACGATTTTGAGACATCGCAAAAGAGACATTTTTTGCTTCGGTTGGTATGCAGTGTCCCGCTGTCCACACATTGGAGTCGGAGAACACGTATTAAATATTTTATTTAACTTTGAAGTTTCGGTCGCTGAGCATTTGCAAGCAGCCACACTGCAGGACATTATCCCGACAAGCAAGACACTTCCTCCGAGTTCGCGAGTTCTGCGCGTCCTGCATGCAGCCTAAATCGTAGAAATCACTGTCAGGGTCACTGGACGACAATTCACTCATCGTTGTCTATTGCACCACGAGCAGATGACGGATTTCCCGCTAGTACGTCGCGAATTTCTGTATCTCCGTGACGTCACACTGCTATGAAACGACACTGAAAAGCCACCCCCTCGATATCGAAACCGAAAGTGTCTTTCTAAGCTGGCGCTAATTAAAATATATAGGATGCATTCCCAGGCACCACAATAGTCGTTTTACGTTTCTCGACACCAGTATTTTTATTTAGAGCAACAACCCGAAATTTTTAAAAATTCGTGTCAGTACTCCTTTAAGCTTCTTGTGCTTCGAAAGGCAGTCTCCACAATACACTCATTCAGAGCTATACCTTCTCGTCATGAGACGCACAGGAGGAGTACAGTAAGAGCAAAGCACAAGAACTATCCGCGCCGAATGAAGTGTGAACAGCGCACCGAACGCGCGGCCAGTTCACGCCGTCTGCTGCCGACATCTAATATAGACAAGCGCATCCCGTTACCGATAGTTTTGCTTTTCTTTTCTTTGACAATCCATATTTTGCTTTGCCACTGGAGCGCCACGTTCATGCTTTCCACTGATCGCAACTGGCGCAGCAGGGGCGTAGCCAAGGGGGGTTGGGGGGGTTCAAACCCCCCCCCCCCGAAATTTTTCAGTTTTGCTTGCGTATATAGGCACGCACACATACAAACGCATGCACGAACATACATAAGGTATGGTTGAACCCCCCCCCCCCCCGAAAAAAATTTCTGGCTACGCCCCTGTGGCGCAGCGCAGTTTCTGTGGCAGCAGCGTGCGTGAAGCGAGCGCTCATAGCTCCCTTATAGAGTTTTCATCTTGCTTACACCTCCGCCGTGTTGTCAGCGCCTAGCTGAGATGCGAACAGAGGGCGGATAGAATAGCGAAGCTCCAGTGCACATGCGTTCAAGTCACCCGAGAGGTGTTGCTGTTTCGAACTCAATCGGTCTGAGGACGCGAGAACGAGCTCTCACGGCGCCGTCTCTTACAACGAGCATCTCGGGTGCGCGCGCGCCTACTCGGTAGCTCCGCGCTCGTGGCCGCTGCAGTGACCAAATAATTTCAAAATTAACGTCTTCAGTGCAAGCGACACCTTTTTAGGTACCTGCTGACCTTTTAATAAAAAGAAATTCAATCCTGCCTGCATTTTATACACTTGCTGGGCAAGAAGTCGGAATTGCCCATCCTTGCCTAAGGGTCTCATTGGAGGGGTCGTAACTATTAGTGCAACAACATTATGCAACATGTCTTTAATGATTGTGAAAGCTGATGTGGAGAATAAGTGGACAAAGTTTAAGAAATTTAAAAAATGGGGTTTTTTTTTAATTGTCGTCAGAAGTTTCCATTGTTCGGTGTTTTCTTGAACTTAGCCCGATCATATCTATTTACTGAAAAGCTATGTAAGTACAAGATTTGGCAGTTTGGTAGATACGCATGCGAAGAACGTAATGCGGAATTTTTGTACCTCTGCTACAAGGCTTTTTTGAGATAAAGACCTTCAAAGTAAAGAAAATTTTGCCGATTGGGCCATTTTTGAGGTTTTTTATAAAAACATCTACACTACACATAAAAACCAAAAATACCTGAGCAGAAGCAAAAACATGCATATATTTAGGTAAATAAATTTCAGCTACCTAACTTTAATATGTTTTGTGCAATTCATAATGAAAGTCGGCCAAAACAGCAGAGCAGATGAGCGCTCCACTCCACCTCTTCGTCATTATTGATTTCCTGTGGTTCGAAAAAATTTTTGGCGGCAAAACAAATTGCGGATCTCTTCTTTCCACTCATCAGGCAATAATATATAAAATTTTGAAATAAATTTGAGAGGTCGACCAGCCATCGTTTGTTCGATCTTACGTGGAATCACCCTGAGGACTGAACCCGGGCCGTTTGCGTGGCAAGCAGGTGTCCTACCACAAAGCCACGATATTACTTGCAACTGGTTTGGGAAGAAACACTGCATAAATGCCATGTAGTGGAAGGAGTCTCCTTAACGCATTTTGTTCGACAGGTGTCATGACGAAAATGAGCCCACTCGGCAATTTGTAGGCGCATTGGCGAGGCCGTCAAACTACGTTGTTTACGCGACGCCATGCTTCGAAAAAAGCCGGGATAGTGCAGCCATCGCCGCTAAAAACACACACGAGCTTTCAAACAGCTCCAAAAATGGACAACTATGTCCATCTAGCGGAAAACATATCAAGCCAACGCCTTCTTTCTAGAGGAGGCGTTCATCAAAAAACAGCAAACATTAGATAATGTGCTGCCATCTGTGAGGCATTGTGAGAAATATTCCTCGACTCTCGCACAGGGAAGTGCTTTTGGCCGCGAGATCGAGCAGAGTCGCCGCCTGGCGGCTTCTTGCTGAACCGCGCCTAGTGTGGATTGCTCCATGCGTCGTCTGCTAGCCACGTTGTGTTTGCATGCGCGCGTACGTCATGCAGGTCCTCAAAAGGCGGTTTGTTCCGGTGCCTTAGTGCTACTTTAACCGCTCGTACGGATGCCTAACACGATGTAAAGAAGCATTTGGCCTTGACCGGCTGTATATGTACTGTAATAAGATCAGTGAGTGCACTTGTCGAGAGTGCTGTGTGTGGTCGTCGTACCCTCCGTTCACGAGAGTCATATCAGTGTAGGTGCCGCTCTGTGGTCGAAGCACATTGCCAAGTGCACTTGGCGTTGTCCTAAAGATGAGGAGTATTAAATCTCATGTGAATATAGCCTTTTAGCGGCTCGGTGGTAAAAAAAAAAGGCTCTCATGCACTTGCGCGTTGTGGTTAGATGTGTAACTTCGGCACTGTCGTTTATAGGTTACGCGACGAGCTTTAGTTGTGTACGGTCCTGGTCCCACTACAGAGAAATATTTCTGTCAAGTCACGTCTGACACTTGGGTACTTAAATTGTCCCCTAAAAAGAACAGAAAATGTAATGACACGGAAACCACAAAACTGAGTTGCCTTGCGCAATTTTAACTTGCGGCGAAATTTATACAAAAATACCCGTGTACTTAAATTAAGGTACGCGTTAAAGAGCCCTGATGGTCAAAATTAATCCAAACGGCGTACTTTAGATTCATGTCGTAGTAATTTTATGCGAAGCCACATCTTTTTTTCTTTACATTATCTTGAGCGCTTGTGTTGCGTTGTTATAGATTGACGGAAGGCAGTGGACATTATTCGCATGAAAAAACGTACTTTGGTCCTGTGAAATAAGCGGGTCTTTGTTCCATTACTGTCGTGCAAGTAATCAATCGAATGAAGTTCCGTAGTGTACAGTTACCTTTGCGTACTATGGAATAAAAATAAGCGTGTGCGTGTTAAACGTCTCCGTAGCGCTAAAGCGCTGTCAGCTACGTAGCTTTCCTCAGTAAACCTATCAACTGTCCTACATTTCATGGTGAACTAAATAAGAAATGCGAATGAATATTTGAGCACGCAGGGCACAAACTACTATTTGAACTCATCGTGAAGGAATACGGGCTTTCTTTTTGTTGGGGATATCCAGATGAACAAGAAGTAAATACTCAATTCAGTCGTGCTACAGCAGTGCGTAGTAGGTGGAACACACGCTAAACATGTACAAATAAAACAAGAAAACGTTATCCATTGCGAAAACGCCGACTGTTGCCGAAGGCGAGCAACTTGTTCGGTGACTAGAATACGCTTCTCTCACAAGTGATAGTAACGTTCGGTGCGCTTCGTGCATTAATTCGGGAATGAAGAGCGCACATATTACCAGGAAGCTGCAGTCAGCGCATTTTGTTTGCCAGAAATCGGGTCAGATCGCTCACAACGAAGCGCTGTTGTGTGCGTTTGTGTACGCGCCGACAACCGCCTATCCACACTTGCGCGGCGACAGTGCTGCCACCTGTAGCCCGATCTCGCGGCGATTAGATCGAAAACCTGTAACTTTTCCTTTCCTCAACCTCTCCTCCTCCTCTCATTACTATAGATACATAGCGCGCGCGCGTGTGTGTGTCTGTGTGCGTGTGTGTGTAACAACACACTAATAAGTATGCACTTAGTTGTTGAAGTGCGCACTAGGGGCCGGATTTCGCTATCGCGTTGAACTCGCTCGCTCTACTCGCTCAACGGGTGAGCACGGACGCTATGGAGACGCCGAGCAGACGACGCGGCGCAGATTATTACATCTTGAGAGTGTTCGCTCTTCCTGCTGGTTGGCTAAGCAGCCCCGTAGCTTCCACAGTGCTGCAACCAGCTTGTGAGATGGAGATAATGTGCGTAGCATTCGAGCGCTGGCAGTTTCTGTGGCCATATGTAACAAATGTTACATTGCTACAACTGCGGATAGTGAAAACGTCAAACACAGCTGGCGTTGCCCGAACACGAGGCTGCGCTCAGCGAATTAGGCTGTATGTAATCGCCGGTGAATTTTTTAATTTGTCATAGCTTAAGTCGTCGCTTCAGTTGTTCATCAACACAACATATCCTGCACGTAAAAATTCGTTTGAGGGGCATTTTTTCACTGAATGTTTGACTTGTCACTGGCCCAGGAGCCAAACTTTAAATGGCTGAAATGATAAAAAAAGCGAGCATAAACAGCCTCCTGTGAAATAGCTGCCAGACAGGACAACACGGGGACCTAAACCAAGCCTTAAAAAATATCCTGGGCCGGCGCCAGGGGGGGGGGGGGCCTCCCAGCACCCCCCCCCCCGGTACTCTCCGCCTATGGTAGATGGCGTTGACATAAAGTTATTTCACTTAGTTATGGGACAAAACTGGACTACCGCAAACGCGACACATGGAAGACGGTGTAGTCCACATGTTTATCATGTTTCTTCTTGCAGCTTTCTTGACCTGCATTTGCAATACTGCCGACGTGCTCATGTTGATTTCGATAGTGTTTTAAAATGGCGGCATGGTGAGCGATACACTTTTCTGCATATTTCAGCCGTGATTACAACAGCATGTAATTTAAGTGTCTCAGTCCTCAACCGTGGTGTTTACGATACCTTTATCCCAGTAAGTGGCGCGCCTATAATACACGGCGAAATGCGAGCTAAGGGCAACGTAACGTTTCAAATGGCGGCTCGCGTGTTTAAAGGGGTACTGACACGAAAACTTTCAGTTGTCGTTTTTTCTGGCGTCAATTGAAAGGCCAAGGCCTCAAGAGCCTAGAAAAGGTACTGCTAAGCGCGAGTGCACCTTGAAAAGTAATTACAGTGCGTTTTTAAAAGCTAGTTTCAGTTCATATTGTACCTTCCCAGGTGAAAATGTGTTACTGGGAATCCAACTGGTTTCAACTGGTGTTAACTGAGATCAAATGGTCCCAGTTGCAGGCCAACTGGCCCCAGTTGGAAACCAACTGGTCCCAGTTGATTCCAGTTGCAACAGGTTCCAGTTAGCAGCTGGTCCCAGTTACAACTCAACTGGTTCCAGTTAGCAGCTGGTCCCAGTTACAACTCAACTGGCCATCAACGGGAACCATGACCAGCTAACTGGAGGCAGCAGCTAGTCCCAGTTGGAAACCATATCCAGTTAATATTGGAAGCAAATGGTCCCAATTGTACGCTAACTCGAAGTGCGACCAGTTACTCTGGTTGTACGATTCTTCACAGTGAACGAAAAAAAAAATTGAACTCGAATGTATACGACGTAGCATTGCTGGACTTTGAGCGAATGGGTTTTATCCAAGCGTTTTTTGTGTCATACTCACAGAAGGGTACCTGATCACTGGCCTAGTATTGTAAGGGGCCGTTATGAACACAGATGATAGGACGATGAGAGAATAAGAAAATAGCGTCTCATGGTTTGCGACTGAATTATCTTTTTTTTTTTTTGTTGTTTAGACGCCATCCTCCTCTTCGCGTTGTTTTAACCCCATTACAATAATATAAAGTCTTGCCTGACCTGATATGTTTTTTTTTTAAATCGCGTATTATCGTCGATTATTCCGTTGTGCAAATGCGCAACACAGTGCACTCAAACGTCGGCTTGTTTTAGCATCAGTACTGCTGTCCTGTTGTCAATCTTTTTACGTCCATCGCGGATACCCGCAGGCGAAGCGGGCCCGATTGACGTCGGGGTGTTAATATTGCCGTTGTCTCACTGCTCGACTGGCTTGTGTGCAGCACATCGATTACTTCCGTTCGTACGACAAAGAAAAATCGAGCAGAGCCGAGAGCTACCACTTCCGAGACTGCCGCCGACATGCTGCTACCATGCTGTCGACACAAATGACACAAACGCACGCCACACTCCCTCTGCTCTCTCCCCAACTACCTCGACAGCCGTCACATCAGTTTCGTATCTCATACGCTCAAACAAATGAAGCAGTAAAGTAATGAAACATAAAGATTACACATAAAATAAACTGAAAAGAATTATTTCCTGCCAATTCCGCACTGTTTAATGGAAGAAAGAAGCTCGATAATAAAGGCAGAAAATTTAGGAACACAGCCATGCTAGTTTCGTACAACACATGTGTACGAGGGCTAGCTGCCGAGTGGTGGAAGTGGTCTGTGGTGGTGGTCCGTGGAAGCGGTGTTTAGTTGCGCTGTTTTTCAAAAGGAACGTGCAGTCATGACGTGCGTAATTTAGATTTTGTCGATTTAGTGTTCGACAGTTTCATCTCTGGAAGTCTTTATGGGTGAACGCCGGACAAGTGTTTTTTCCTGTGACAACACGGATATGTGGATCCATTGTGTGCGGAATGCTGTGCAAGCCTGCGCCTTGTCGGCGATGCAGCCGTTTGAAGGTAACTATGTATCACTTATGCTTCGAGTGCTAGTTGTTCAATATCCTAGAGAATATCTAGATATGATGCAATGCAAAGTGTTTTGAGTGTTCAGACGATGGAACGCCGCATTGTAAACAACGTTCTTTCGGCACTGCTCTGTAATATGTTTGTTTAGGGGTTTGTGCGGACTGCTTGCTAATTTTCTGCCATTTGTTTTGGAGCATCACAGAAAACGAGTGCCGTGCAATACTTGTATTTTGAACGGCATGCTAAATAACTATAAAGTATACTCGTGCAAATTTGTAGCTCCGTCCGCGACTTTTAAAGAAAGCGCAGGAGCCCGTGTTTTGCCCTGCAAAGGGATATTCCCGAACCTGTTGCACCTGTAGGTACATACATTCGAGTGGAAACAAAGATGCTTTCGATCGCCTTACTACCAGTAGTTATGTTTTTGCCGCTGAGGTAAGCGACTTAAATAATTCGGATTACATCCGGCATGATCTCTGGAATAGTGTTCGTAGTGTGAATTTTTAGAAGGCTGGTCTGCTGTGTATATTAAATATGGCTATTCTGATACATGCATGTAACATATTGTTACCTCTTATTTTGCAGCAACGCTCTCCCATTGGTCATGGGAACGCGAATCTCACGGAAAAAATTCAGGATTGCCGCCAAACACTAAAATATTTGAGTGCTGTGTAATGTTTGTAAAATAAACATTTGATGGAGTATCCAAGGTTGGTTTTTTTTATCTTGCACTGGAACCCCAGGAATTAAATAGCCACATCAGGTTTAATTTTTAATGGGGCCAGCTTCAGACAGTAGTTCCTAATGGGACACCATTTGCAACGGGCAACTGGCTCTTATTGAGATCTCAGTAAGAGGCACTGGCCCCCGCTGGGACCCACTGCCAACTGGTCCCAATTGCAACTGGCAATAACTGGGACCAGATCAAGTGCTTTATGGCAGGATTCCCAGTGGGGATCAGTTGTCAGTGGGTGCCAACTGGGACCAGGTCAAGTGGTTTATGGTCAAATTCCCAGTTGGGACCAGTTGCCAGTGGGTCCCAGTTGGGAATTCGGTCCCAGTGGGTCCCAACTGGGAATTTGACCATAAACCAGTTGAACTGGTCCCAGTTGGGGCCAGTTGTTTCCAGTTGCAATATTTTCACCTGGGTTGACGTCAAAACACGGTATGAGGTTCTCGTCACGTGCATGGAGACATATAGGGACGTTTCCATGGCCGCTCCGTGGCTCCGTTGGTGACGCACAAGCGGCCATTTTGGAAGTTTTGGTACCTGTCGTCATCACAACTAGCCAGACTGCTGCGTGAAGTCGCCAGAAATAGTACTGCAGCCAGACGCCAAGCTATATGGAACACAAGCTCAAGTTTGCGGCGCGACGACAGCGCCGCGCTGCGGCTCTGGAGGGAAGCTCTGGCACTGGCGCAACTGGGTGCAAGCGCAGCCGACTGAACCTGTTTGTCGGCAGCGGGAACACGCGCGCGCGCGCTCCTCAGTCGGTGCGGGGAACTGGGGCGCGGTGCCGACAGCTTGGCACGCTGAACCGAGAGGCTTACTGTGCGAAGCTGCCTTTCCGCGTTGGCAGAAGCGACCCTGCGGAAACGCAAGCGAGGTCCGAAGTACTGCGGTGTCGTGGCCTGCCAGTGCAGACAACACCAAGGCACGCGATTCACGTGTGAAGCTGTATCGGTTCTCGGGCATGTCGCACGAGAAATAAAGGCGGCAAGCGTGGATAGCTGACAGCGCTGTCTCGCCTTCTATTTTGGTTGTCTGAGTTCATCGCTTTCGTTCGTTTCGACTACATGAATCAGTACGTAACTCGGCGCATGCACGCAGCGACTACAGTAATGATTACTCGCTGTCTTCTCGCATTGTGAAAGTCCAGTTACGGTTGTAGGTGAAACAACTTTGCGTTTTGATTCCCCGTGTTCGTGAAACCTATCCGTCGTTGTTGAACGTTCACACTCGTGTTATACCGTTAGCGTTGCGCGGTTGGTTGAATTCAACTGAACTCGGCACATTGTCAGAAGTTCGGCGCCTGCAATTCACGCGTCGGGAAGGCTGCATTATCACGCCGGAACGGACGTCTGTGCATTTTCAGCAAGCTTTGACATCATTCTGCAGGTTTGCTTTGTTTTTGTCACTTTATTAGGGTGATATGTATTTAAGCTGCTAAATATAACTGGCAGTTAATACATGCTTTGCGATTGCAACCTTGAAGTAACCACGTTCTGATTTTATGCGATTTTCTAGCCGCGTTCGCGCAGCAGGTTTTATACGCCTGTCAATCCTCATAAAAAGAGAGTGCAAGCATGACGCGAGAGCCGAAATCGGCGGGTGATTCTCCAGCGGCACGAAGGAATTGACTCTAACCTTCTCAGGAAACAGTGCCATGGCCGTATATATATATTTTTTCGCACGCTACATTTGTTCATGAAAGTACACGGCTGCTACGTAAGCATGCCGTATCAAAACAACAATCATACGATTCGTAGTCCACACCGCAGAACATTGATATCGTGTACGGCTTCATGTTGGAGTGCATGTGGACCATTATTCACGTTTAGCATGACAGAATGAGACTTACCTCGAGGTATACGTCCTAACGGTGTAATCGCGACTTGAGAAATGCATTTCACTTTGAGTCGGGCGTCGTTGTCGTCGATCGTCTGCTCTTCACCGTAAACGTGTTTGACGAGCCTTTCTCCTTTTATCAAGTTCGCTTTACGGAAGTGCCAGGCAAGCTTGAAGATCCTTTTGAAGGCGCATTGCAAGCGGTACATTGTGAGACGCCGCAAATGCACCGCGAGAGCTCTACACGTGCACGGAAGCGAGCGGCGGCGGGAAAACGCGCGTTACATGTACCCAGTTTGTATTTTTATGCCAGAGGTGGCGCTGCCTGTCGAGAGCAGCAGGGGCGTAGCCAGAAATTTTTTCGGGGGGGGGGTTCAACCATACTTTATGTATGTTCGTGCGTGCGTTTGTATGTGTGCGTGTATATACACGCAAGCAAAATTCAAAAAATTTCGGGGGGGGGTTGAACCCCCCAATCCCCCCCCCCTCTTGGCTACGCCCCTGAAGAGCAGCAGCGCCACTAAGCGATGCTTGGGGAGCCTATAGTGTCAATGTCGGTATGTGCGTCATGGAAAAAGTGACTATAGTATCCAAATAAAATATCTTATCAGCATTTGCTGAGCTTCACACTTGCTCAGAGACGTCTCTGCATACAGGAGATTTGTATGGCAGAGTAAACTCGCCTTTTAAGGTTTTGGACACCCCGCACAGCCACCGGGTGCCATGGGAACGAGATTGCGCCGCTCCGCGAAAAATCAGCGCTGTCAGCAGATGCACTTTACCGGGTCGACCGCGCATAGACGTGCATCACCTGAATAGCCTATAAATAAGTTAGCTTAACTGTACGTCTTACTTTCTGCTATAGCTCCAGGTTACCTCACACTTGAAGCAATACGCCTGATTGAAAAAAAAAACTCGCAGGGTTCCTTATGCATTCGCCCAAGATAAAGTGAGCTACCCAAGACGACTCGAAGGAGGAAGCCATCGTCTTCTTTTTCCTCTCAGTCGATGTACTGATCCTCCCCCGCTGCCCTCCGAAATCTTTCTGCACCTAACGTGGTATTGTACTGCCTCCAGGATCGGAGGCATTGCAAACTCTCTGCACCTCACCTGGTTTGGCACTGCCTCCGTGATCGGCCCACCTTTGACCAAGCGACGATGTCATGCGATGACGTCATCATGTGACGTCACAAATTTGCTGATCTCTGACGTCATGATGACGTCATACCGTGATGTCTTTGCGTGGTGATTTTTTGCATCACTCGTATTGACTCAGACGGCGGCGACGCCGACTGTCAATTTTCGCGTGATGAGGTATCTATAATGCTTTTGCTTGAATAATTTGCCTTTGGTACGAGTTTCTGCCTCTTGGTAACGTTGCCTCTCTTTGCACTGCCTTTCAGGTACCCTGTGTAACCAAAAGCAAGTACTACGTTAATGTATTGATTGAGGCCTGAAACCAGGCAATCATGAGTGTCTTACGCCTGTCTCTGTCATGGCCGTTAGCATCACGTAATCACAGAAAAACACGTTTTTATGAGGATAACCGCCAATATTTAGTGTTGTCGTAGCTCTTGTAAACCAGGCTTTCGACACGATGTTGCTCCGAAACCTCAAGCGCGGCTTACCCCCCCCCCCCCCCGTTGTGTAGCCTATATCGTTTAGTTAGTTTGGCTGGTTTGTGTTGCGTTTTACTTGTTCTGGCGCCACTAGCATGCACCGCCTAAAGTCCCTGAAAAATATAAAGTAGCGCCAACTGCGTCCCTTCGCCTCTGCCTCCTCTCCTCGCAGCTGCAGCAGCGCCTCTAGGGTGTCCTCCGGGAAGCTACAGATTTTACCCGCTATAGTGAAAACCCCTTCTTTCTGCTGTTGTACTGGTGGTTGGTGCCACTGGCACAGCAGGTCGGCATCCTGAAGCATCCAGAACCACCGTACGAACGGATTCAAGCGCGGTCGACCGCGCACCGTGCACCGATCAAGTAAACAACCCAGAAGAGGACAAACAAGATGGCGCTCGGACAACCTTCTAAAAAGCTAGTGCGCCACTCTAGCAATTTCTTAGCGCCGCGGAGTTTGCAGTGGCGCTGCCATCAGGAGCGAGCACTTTCGCGTACTGAAAGATTATGTACCGTACAATTTTACGCTGTGGGACATCATGAGAAGACGCCACTTGCTTCGGTATACATTACATTGCCGTATTTATTGCTATTAGGAGGTGGCTCGCCAGGCTCTTATGCTGGGGCGAAGTTCCGCGCCGTAACCTGCATTCATCCATTCAAAGCGTCGTGGAACGCGAAGACCCTAGCAAAAATTCCCAATAGCAAAATTCCCAAAAATTCCCAATAGCCTATTGGTTTATGAAACACCTATTGGTCTATTGGTTCTTATAGGTCTATTGGTTCCTATTGGTCTATTGGTTCTTATAGGTCTATTGGTTCCTATAGGTCTATTGGTTCTTATAGGTCTATTGGTCCTGTATAGGTCTATTTGTTTTGTATTTGCATATTTGAACTATATTAGCCTATTGGTAATGTATTAGTTTTGTATCTGTCTATTTGCCATTCATTAGCCCATCACAAATGGTCTTGCATAAATGCGTCGTTGGTGTCAGTTTTCATGCAGAAGGCCCACAATGTGGCAGCGCCCCTGCAATGATAATCACAGTGGATGAATGAGGCATATGTTCAAATATATTCTCATAATCAAAACTACAAGTGCTTCTTCTGGCCCTTGATGATGTTGGCGATCTTGCGGGCGACTATTTTGCCAAGGCAACTATGTCTTGTGTCAATTTCTTCTGGACTGCCTCATCCGCACTCGAGGAAGTGCCTGAAAGATTCTGTAAATAAACAGAGCCATGAAATCAGAAAACAGTAACACATATTTAATTAAAGTTTATACCTTTGAAGCAATGTATAGAAAGTAGGCGGCACAGTGAGAAATTATCTAGACCTTCATTCGCTGCACATGTTCACAATGTTGCAGGAGCTGAACTATAGCAAAAAACTGAGTGAAATATTACACACCCAACTGTGGCTTATTGCGTGAAAGAAAACGGTATATCGGCAAAATTTTGCGGCAAAAAAGGAAGGAAAAGAAAGGGGCAATCTTTTTTTTAAATTAAGCAGCGCTTTATCCCGTTTACACGCTTGCGTCCTGTGTTTTTTTAGCTGTACCCAAGTGTTATGACTGGCAGTCGGTGGCGAAGCGCTGATCATGAGAATCGGCGGACGAGGCGTTCTCACACGGCTAGAACACCTGCATCCTTCCTGGAAACGAAATTCGTAATTATTTTTGTTTTGATGATGTTGTGCTTTGTTTCACAAATTGTTATTGTGCTTATATAATTTTTTCCGTTAGACCCCCTACTAGCCTGTGGCTATGGGTCTAATCAGTGTTGTGAATTAACATGAACTGTATTGTAAACAACCTCAATAAAGTCTTGAAGTCTTCCGGGGACGGCGAGTGACCAACAATGGGCAGAATCTCGGCCTCAAAGTCTGGGACGGCCAGGCCGGAGACAATGGGCCACCTGGACTTGGCTTGGTACGCTGCCGAAGCCACCTGACGGGTATGTTTGGACGGGAGTCTCCGCAAACCTTTTGCTGCCTTCGGGGAAAGAACTGCGGGGGCAAGCACGAGGAACCTGTTGTCCTGCTTCCCCCACCTGCGTGCCGTCAACCGCAGGACCCTTGCCGCTTCAAGTGTGCCATGACCCCTCCGCGACAGTAAAATGGACTGTGCCATGGTGGGAGGTGTCGTGTGTGTGATTGGTGGTCATCAAGAGGGAGGAGCCAAACTGAGCGGTTAAAACGACGGTGCTGAGTGAGAAATGAGGCTCTGAGCCCTCGGTAACAGGCTCATCCAATTCGCTTGTCGCTGAACTCTGACCTTGTCACGATGTAAATTGAGTGTTCAAAAAGTGCCAGTAAACTTGTTATTGTTTTCCCAACTTGCTAGTATCAGTTCCTCAACCCGGAGACTCGACTACGCTACCAAACGGAGTCCGGGTACGACGCTGCCCTATCGTAGCAACAATCTGGTTGCAGCGGTGGGTTGGATCCAAATACCCAGGCACGACACCAAGAATGAACTGCAAACTCGTCCTTAAATTACAGCAAACTCAATAATCACTTACTATCTGTGACGTGCTCTTTTTCACGATGGTGGTGCGACTATCATACCTAGAGCATGCCACTAAATCTCAACTTAAAGATGGCATGAAATAAATTAAGCTAGGGTAGATTCACGATGAGGCAACAGTAATATGTAACTGTAGTAAAGGCAGCCTAGATTCCATATCATTGCAAGCCCAACACAGCAGTCAGGCTACAATGAGTTGGATATAACACACGTGCTGCATGTTACGTGCTTATGCAATTAAGCCAACAACATTAATAAATCGCACCAGTGTAGTACATATGCTATGGACATTTTGTATAATGAATTATCATGTGGCCTTCATGTGGTTCTTGTGACATGTCGAACAAGTATGATAAGCCGATTGGCGCGCACTACAACACACAAACCGCATCGACTAGAGCGTTTTATACCCCTGTCACACGGGCACCCGTTAACTCCGTGCAACTCCCTTGTCGTTACGTCAACGGAGATGCGGTCCGTGTCACACGGTCTCCCTTACGTCAAGGAAGTTAAACGGAACGTTTCGCAAAGGGACATCGGCGATCTCCATTAGCGGCGGAATGGAGTACTCTCGTCCCCAGTAATCTGTAGTTACGGAAAAAAACGCAAGCACAAAACAGCCGCAGTCAACACAATAATGAATTTCATTAATATTCAAAGTTATTTCACTGCATAATCCAGTCATAACCTGCGTTTAATGAAAAAAAAAAAACGCGTATAAGTGCACATACTCTCCGCACCATGCCTCGCGAAAAGTCGTCGTGCCGCCATTTTGAATAAGTGTCCCCGAGTCCGTGTGCACCGTTGTGTTTACGTCTGTGCATCTCGTTTCCTTCTTATTGCGGTGCTCTTCATTCTACTTCAGCACTACCAGTAGTCATAGCAGTCGAGTGACGCGGGTTTTCTACCTTCTCCGTCGATGCCGGCACTCGTACTGGCAGTACACGCGTACTGTCGTGGGAGCCATCCGCAGCAAAGGCTTCGTGGACTGGACGTGAGACCTGTACCCAGCTGATAATGGAAAGGACAACGTGATTTGGGTGGTAGCGCAACTTCAAAGAGCTCGGCGACAACTTGCATCGTGTTTGACAATCGGTATGCGTAGAAAAGACGCGTACCAAAACAAACGTACAGTATTGCCAGCACTCCTGTCAAAATTACTGCCAACATGCTTGCAGGTGCACGTTTATGTGATAAAGACAAAAAAAAAGTTTTGTGTTGATGTGATTAAATTATACTTTTTATAATCACACATACCATTGAGAATGTTTTCAGCGTGATTAGACGCGAAATATTGCATGCAGACGTAAGTGCAGCAGCGCCTAATGGACCCCTTGCGGCTTCTGTCCGAAGCTCGTAAAATTGCCGTGTGACATGGGCACAACTCCATCACCGTCTAACTCCCTCATGGAGTTTTACATTGATGGAGTTTAACGAAGTTCGGTGGTGGCCGTGTGACAGGGGTATTACTATGAGGCAATAAATGCGTTTTCGGCTCAACATGCACGTTGTAAATACTTACAAAGGGCTTGCGAGACTCCAACTACACTCACGAGCGCCTGTCCTTTACCTCTAATCTATGCTACGTTTTTTGTGCATACTGACAAACACAAAAACAAACTGCAATAATATATGCGCTCAATCATTCAACTTCTATTAGAGCGTGTGCACTTGCAATCGAGGCATCGCTGGTCTCGCTGTCATCAAATACCGGAGACAAAGGACGAGGGACTTGTTATCCCGACCTTTCGGCTTCGTCCCAAGTTTGGATACAAAAAGAAAGGTGATATCAAATAAATACTAAATAGGAGTAAATACCATGCCCACTCAACTCACCAAACAATCGGAGCACATGGGCCTTGAAGTATAACTAGAGTGTAGTACACTCTAGTATAACCTTGTTGCTCGTCTTGCCATTATTCTTGGTGCCACTTTGTAGAGTCGAAATCGGTCGAAATCCAAGACATTTATGGCTCAGAACGTCTCCATCTGGTGCACGCTGAACACAGTCTTCACGTTATCGTCGCGGAAGCACACTAAAGCAAACACCGTGTAAGCAGGCTTACGTGAAGCATCGAGATCACACAAAGCGCGCGCTAAGGCAGGCGACAGCCACACAACGTTTTAGCAGAGAATGTTTTAGCTTAGCTTGGCCGCAGGCTGGGCTTGTCTTCGTATCGGCCGAGCGCGGATGGCGCGCCAAACGCACGGTCGGTCGCGTTTGCAGATCCGCAATTCTTTCTCCTGTATCTTTACAGCACTACTTATATTGCTTAGCATAAATAGTTATAAACTTTACATATTATCCAAAGCTTCTCTTAAAGCTTAGCACATGGCTTAGCCTGCTTAACCAAGGAACGTGTAAAAAAATGTTCACACATGCAGCGTCGCCACGCCGCGCACCGTCTCACTTTTTTTTTTTTGTCACCTGGCTGGTTCTATGCCGGTTGTGATCTCATGGCGGTTTCTTTATTATTATTCTGTGGTGTCTGTGTTGTCGATTCCTTCGCAAGTTCTTCTTTAGCGTGTTTTACTCACGACCTCCTCTTATAGAGGAGGTCGTACGCACGGCAGGTACGGAGACACCGTACCGCCGTGGTCGACACTCAGCCTTTTTATAACTCTTTTAGTCGCGCGAATTGCTAACTGCACACGGTGTCTCACGGTGTACGATTAAGCTCAATCGGGATCAGGCTTATCAAAACTGAATTGATCCCGTCTGCAGCTTGCGTATAATAGCCAATCATGATCAAGAAATTTGATCGGGATCGGGTCCGACGCGCTCAATCAGTCATAAGATATTATGAACAGCTACCAATAGGCGGTAGCTGTTTGAACAATAAAACTCCTGTTGGCCTTATACATCGTCTGTTAGTACATTAAGAAACCAATAGAAGTACTTATTTGACCAATACAACTTCTATTGGTCCAATAAGACACCAAAAGGCAGCCCCTATTTGACCAATACAACTTCTATTGGTCCAATAAGACACCAATAGGCGGCACCTATTTGACCAATACAACTTCTATTGGTCCAATAAGACACCAATAGGTGATGGCTATTGGTATCTATTGGTACCAATAGAAGTCTTATACAACCAATACAGCTCCAATAGATGTCCTATAGAACCAATAGCGATTTTCTATTGGACCAATAGAAAATCCTATTGGTATTTTTGCTAGGGGAGGAACGCTACGCGCGTCGTGTCTTCTCTCTGGCCTGGCCGTTAATTCTCACAGGGCGAGCGGGGAACGCGGTCGACAGCCAAGCGAGCGTCGGACAGCTATTTTAGGGCCACTTTGTCGTGCGCGTCTCGAGGGAAGTTTTCAAATTGAAAGAACATTAGGAGCGTTGCGTCTGCAAGTGTCGACAATGGACAATGGAGAATCAGACGCTCTTAGATGTTTCTTGTATATATACTTCATCAATATGTATATAATTGTAAATTCTGTATATAGTTAATCAAAATTGTAAATTAATCAAACCCTGTGTATATTTGTATATATAACAACGTGTTTCACGTCTTCAGACGTTGGTAGAGGATTTGTACGGAACATTCACGGATTTTCCCAATCTTACCCAATCTTCTCCGAGCCAGCTCCTCAATCATCATTCACTTCGTGGATATGATGCGATTTTTAAAGACGATAGTCTTTCTTGGGACACTTAAACGGAGAAATTTTGGTCTGTCTTTCTGCCTGTCTGTCTTTCTGTTTGTCGGCACGTCCCTCGATTCAAAACTCGGCCAAAGTTGAACCACTTGCCCAAGGGCCAGCCATCTTGTACGGCTCACTAGGTTCATACTCGTGTACATTGTCGATCAAAAAGCAAACATTACGCATATCTGAGGTGCAACATCACTAGGTAAGTATTAGGTGGTGTGTTCCTTTAATAGAAAATGCATACATACGTAATTCTAAAGACCCTAGTTTCTTAAGCTGCGCTGAAACTTGCCTTCCTCCATGCGCTCTGCAGGAGCTCATTGTTGTGTTTCGGTTTCGGTTCTGTATTGCACTGTACGAATGCCATGGGGCGCCGCTCTGGCATTCCTGTTTTAACCAGGCGACGTGTAAATAAAAGAGCGTGTGGGGAGTACTCGTTGAGTGCGGACGTTTCTTCTGCTGCGGCGCTTCGCGCCAAACCGCGTGTTCGGGCTGGCTGGCGTCCCCGCCGGTCGCGTTGGTCACCGCCGGTCTTCGCCTGCTGCTGCGCCGGGACTAACACAGCACTCATGTTTCCCGACGTATTGCCACATGGCGTCCATATCTCACGCAGCGCCTCTTCTATCGTCTTTAGACGACATTTGCAGCGAAGCACGCAGATACGCGACGAATTTTTTTTTTTTCATAGCCTTTATTTGGCGGACTTTTCCAACTGCGTCACTTAAAACTGCAGCGCCATCGGGCGCTCTAGCGGAAGAACTGCACGAGCCTCTCTTTCTGGCCATGCTCTGCGAGCTTCGCAGCTCAACTAACTCCAACTGCAATCTACATATCGCACGAGTGAGGAGGTGCCTATACACTGACACGAATGGCGCTACTTTAGTTATTTTTCAGGGACTTTAGCACCGCCAAGTGTACACTATGTGGAAAACTGCGCGAAAAACATATACAAAGGAAGAAAGGAAGAAACGGACGACTTCCTCTGTCTACGTTTTTCGCGCAGTCTTCCACATAATGCATTACCAACTCGCCCAAGAGTCTGTTCTTCGAGTGTACACTGTTACTTCGCTGCAGCTGACGGCTGTAGCCTGACCTAGCGTGACTGGCCAAAAGAGCCGACCTACTGGTGCAGTAAGAAATGACGTATAGTCTCAACATATATGCGCCTAAACATCACAGGAGTGTTGCAACGGTTGCTCGGTCACGTAGTGACGACATAATCACTCTCTCACTCTTGTCCCCGACCCGGCTGAAAGCGCGCGTCACGTACAGTTCGCTACGAGTGAAGGAAAACAAAATCACGAGGCGCTACATGATGGAGCCTCGTTTCAGCCCGATGACGGACGTGATTCAGCTGCGTGTGTCGGCACTGTGAAAGCTTTGTATCGCGTACACAGGACATGCTCGACAGTAATGGACCGCAGCATCCGTACAACTCCACCCATGAGAGGAGGAAAACGATCTCGGAAGGCGCCATGCAATTTTTTTACGATGACAGAAGACACTGGCGTAGCCAAAGGCGTGTGGGTTGTAACCACCCCCGCAATTCTTCAATTTTGCATACACGCAAGAACATACGTAAAGGGTGGTTCGTTAAATAAATCTCTGGCTACGCCCCTGACCCATGAAGTTGGTGGTTCAGAAATTGAGAGACACTTACGCATAAATATACAGTTGAAAAAAAGCTTGTGAACATTTCACGCACTGCGGAAATCGGTGTACGCGAAGCTTTCATGAGCCAGCAAGATAAAAGTAGGAGGCGATTCAGCGAGAACGCGTCTTTATTCAGCCACCACGGTGGTAACCCGTGCAGAGACATTTCATTCAGCATTGAAACGCGCTGAATTACAAGACACGACCTTGTCGAAACGCAGCACCAAGGTAATTCACGGCAGACACTCGGCGAAATTTAGCGATGAAGGCGTCTCAGGTCTTCGATGTTATAAGAGGTACGACCAATGGTTTTCAAGACTGAATCGAATATGAATCAAACAGTGTCACATGCGAATATCGAATACTTTTGGAATATTGAACAGCCTTCTGTGGAATCATTATAATACAATGTTCACGTCGTAGTATTAATAATATCAGCATTAAAAGCACTGATGAAGCATCAGGAGCGAATATCTTAAAACAACTCAGCGCTCATGAGCTGTGAACGCGAGAGCGTTATTGTCCAGTTGAAAGCCTGAGCCAACGAGCCCTGCACGACGAGGGAGCAGCAGCGGACACGGCAGCCGCTAAGCTCAGTGCGCGCGAGAGAGAGGCGCCTCCGAGCAGGCCTGCGAATTCCGCTTGGCGCCATCACGATACTTGGAACAACATCGTCATTGCCAACCCGCCATGACGAAAAACGGTCAAGTTTCGGTACAAGTAGCATGATGTGATCAAGCATAGTGCACCGGCCTGGGGCCGTATTGTGAGGCTCTGACCTTTGGAGGTGTCGCCATAGCATATCTCGGCAAAAAATGTTGAGCTCATTCAGACTCACTCATGAAATATATTTTCCCCTTAGAACTCACTCGGACTCGGACTCATCAAAGTTTTTCTTAACCGGACTCACTCGGACTCTGACTCACTAAAATTTTGCTCAACCGGATTCACTCGGATTCACACTCACCTAAATATTATTCGCTGGGACTCAGTCAGGCTCAGACACACGTCTCGATCTGAGTCTGAGTGAGTCGACTCGTGAGTCCGCAGACGTATAATTAGCTTTTTCAACCAGGATGTTAGCGCACTTAAACGCCATTATCTCACATAATCGGCGCTCTGCAATACGTATTTTGATCTCTTACCTTCACGTACGCGTTATCAGTGATTGCAATCCAGTAAGGACATTTTTATTGAAAGATATGAGTCACATGAGATATTTTACTAAGAACTTCCTTTGAAAAAATTTGCGGGTGGAGGGGGGGGGGGGGGGCGGAGGGTCAGGGCAGGCGTCTTAGCAATAAATAGTCAGCAGGTGTATGAACGCTAGTGCGTTGAAGTGTGAGTAGAATAGAGTATCAACGTGAGCCGTCATAAGGCTAATAGTAATGCTGAAGTTCAGTAGTTGTCACCATAGGTTGGCGAAAAAATTTGGAGCTCACTCAGACTCGCTCAAGAAATATATTTTGTGCTTTGGGATCACTCGAACTCAAACTCACCAAAATTTTCCTCAACCGGACTTACTCGGACTCGGAATGAGTAAAATTTGTCTCAACCGAACTCACTCGAACTCAAACTCGCCAAAATATTACTCACCCGGACTCACTCAGACTCAGACTCAGACTCACGACTCGATCCGAGTCTGAGTGAGTCGACCTATAAGTGAGTTTGCCGACCTGTGCGCCATATTATCGGTTTCAGTGTGCGCTGATTGGCTGGTTGAGGAAATGCTGCAGCGGTCGCGTTTCCTTACGGCAGCGTTTTGTTGAGCGACGCATGGTCGTTTGCCAAAAGAGTTAGCTGCTTGTCCTGCTTCGTGTAACATTCAAATATGTTGCTATCGCAATCAGTACTTCGTCCTTCCGAAGTACTCATTTTGTATATTATTGTATTAATTAAGCTTTTGTATATTAATATTCTTTATAGCGATTACCGGGGCGAAAGCGAGCGCCCTCTCTCCCAACGCCGCTCAGCAAGTGTTCCCTTTCCCCCGCCCAGCTTTGTGGAAGCGTGCACTTGATGTGGAATCGTGGCCAATGGAAATCTAGGCCGTGCTTTGCTGGGACAGACGGCGCCCGCTTTTTCGCTCAATGAGTCACTTGAAGCTTCCGCTTCGATATGCAGGTTCTACGCGTCTTTTAGCAAGATACGGAAATACGGTACGCAAATACGGTAAGGCCGTACGGTAACGCTCCTCCTTCCCCGCTGGTTGTGCTTTTGCCGGTGAAGGCATCCCAACACCACAAACGTATTTTCAGAACTTACTGTGGGGTTGTCACGCTTCATTGTTGCCCGTCAGCCTACGCATTGTTAACGAGGAACCTGTCCTTCGGGGGGCGCACTATCTTCATCGAGCGGGAAAGGATGAGCGTTATCGTACTGCCTTACACTTTTTACGTACCGTATTTTCGTAACTTGCTAAAAGACTATTTTGTGCATGCATACTATTCCCGCGGGAAAGAACGTACTTTTGCACCGCTCATGTGTTTACTTGGGTGCAGGTGTCATATTGAAGTACTTTTGCGCTCTACGAAAAGTATTCGTACTTACGAATAGCAGCCATTAGATTCGAAGTGGAATCGAGTAAACTTCATTCGATTCGATATTTAAACATTCCCGGATCCCTATTCGCTTCTTTGCTGTTACGGTGTCCCTTTTTACTGATGCGGTCATGTTTCTCCGTCAATGTCACCTTTGTGATAACCATGCATCTTTAATTTCTGTCCTAAGAGAAATGCGCGCGGGTGCTCTGAAGCACCCGTGCTTTGTGCGCTGTCACACAGGGCGATCAAAGGGTTTTTATCGGGCCTTAACACCTGCTTCCGATCTAAAGCATTACACGATGTCTCACACGATGTTCACAGAGCGGAGCATAGAAATAAACAGTTTGAATAAAGATAACAAAATAATCCAACTAAAATACTTGCCTGACGCAGAACCATAACGGTAAAATATCACTGCTTCCAGTGCTCTCTCATAACTCCGACAAAAGGAGTGCGCGACGTGTCCGGGCGTGTCGCCTGTATCGATGTTATATTATTCCGCTGGACGCTGGCACATAATGCGATCGCATTAATAGAAATATTCGGTAACTGCTTACTGATGCGTACGTAGACTCTGCCGTGTGAGTTAGTTCAGTTCAGTTTTTATTTTCAGCATCCAAGATACAGCGTACAGTGGTGGACAGTGGACAAAAAAGCCTCTAAAATGGGCTTGAAAGCGTCCACTGACTATAGCATTTCAGAGATGGCAGTACAATAAACGATAAGAATACACAAGTAACATTATGCGGTACAACACTGCAAAAAGTAGTACACAAATAACAATGTACAAAAAGAAATTCAATACTCACAATTTAACACGTTACAACGTTTTGACAAAAGCGAAGATGTCATAATACAGGTAGTGTTGAGTGAAATGTACAATCTGAAGAAATGATACACGCTAGGGGTTATGCGCAAATTCCGCACCAAAAGTAAGCAATATCTCAGAAAACAAAAAAACAAAAAACAAAACAAAAAAACCCACGCGATAACATGAAGCACAGAAATTGAAATCGATATTGTGTGCACGCAACGTAACTAATTTACAAGTTACAAGACGGGTCTCCGAAAGAAAGCTTTGGGGCTCATTCACACCGGCGACCGGTCACGCGGCCACCAATTGGAGAGACTGAAGTTCACAATGGCTAGTGCAACCCACCCTTCGCCACACTGAATTCTCGTCTGCTCGCACTGCCTCGTAAGATAAGTGGACGTCCTGCTTCTGCGCATCTCAGAGATCTGTGACTGCAGTCGGGCAGAGCGAGCAGAGCGAGCAACTCAGCTAATGCAGTCGCTTTGCGGCCAACTTTGTCGCGCGACCAGTGGCGTCAATCCAGAAACATCTCAAGGGGGGACACACATCTTGCTGTCATGGCGGCCATTTTGTTTTACAGCGAAAGCTGTTATGTGTCAGCGAAAGCCGCCGGTGTCCGTAACCACTATCGCGCGAAATAAGAAAAAGAAAACTAAAGAAAAAATATCCGGGATGGAACGACGTTCGAACCTGGGCCCTCTGCGTGGGAGCTTAGTATTCTACCTCAGAGCCATGCCGGTGCTTCAAACTGTTTTGCAAACAGACCCTATACAGGCTTTATATCGGGAAGGCACCACATTAACATAAGTATTGTAGTGTGGTAGAAAGGAAAATAACAACCAGGCGTCCAAACAATGCAAATTCTGTAACCAGGCGTCAAACAATGCGAATTTCGCAACGTGTGGGTTGTTGAATGCTTCGAACCCATTAACAAAGGCCTCTGCATAATTCTCATAGTGATCAGCCGCAGCATCAGCAGAGTGCACATAATGCCTTACAGGTGTTTAGCCTGTAGCACGGTTCTCCGCAGAATGACGACAAATATTGCATAGTGGCTGCTGCGCTACTTCACAAAAATTATGGTGATTTATAGCGTAGTGGGTTCCTCGCAAGTGCACTTCTATGGTTGCCAAGGAGGCCCATAAGGCTCCCATGATCCATTTCCTCAGGGTTCTCAATAAAGTTATTCCACCCCTCTCTCTCTTTCTCACGTTAACGTATGTTATAAAGCGTGGTGGGAGAGTGAAATACGTCACACAATGCGAATTACGTACTAGTGGGTAGTTTAAAGCTTCCAACCCATTACAAAGGGCTCAGCCATAATTCTTCATCGTCATCAAACCGTCGCATCAACAAAGTGCACATAATGCCTGACAGATGGTACCTCGCTTCTCCGCAGAATGACGAATGATGTTGTGGTGGGTGCTTCCCAACTTCACAAAAATTATGATTTGTGGCGTAGTGGGTACGTTGCTAGTGTACTTTTACTGTAGCCACAAGGCGTTTATAACGGCTCTAGAAATGCCGCTCTTCCAGCTTTCCGCTTGTGACTGTGCTGCGCTTTCCGCGCAGGCCTGGCGTTTTTTCATAAATATACGTTTTATTTTTAATTATATAAAAATTAAAATCATGTTTTCAAATCAATTAAAAAGGAAACGAGCATGGCCTGGGCAGCCACTATAGTTGACATGCTTAGTTTCTAAGTGTAACTTGTAGGTATAGCTGCAGCATATTTCTAGCTAATATATGTCATTCGGTTTAAACCATATGGAATGAAAATGCTAGCACTATGTTCGTTTGTTTTTTTGCAATACATGTTTATATTCACCGGGGATTTTCTTTAATAACACAGTTATATTTGAACAATCGCATTCATACTTGATTGTGAATGGCTTCCACCAAATCATCTACATAAATAAATAACAGGATGAAACAAGCGCATTATACACGGAGACTCAGAAAGGACACAGGAAGTATCCGTGTATATTGCGCTTGTTTCATCATGAACCTTTACCAACATGCCCAACTGGCAGTCATCCTAAATAAATAACAGTAGATGATCAGGGATTCCTTGCGCTTCGAAGGCCGGCATAATAAATATTTGCGGTGCGTCAGAAGTCACCCGTCGCATTTCAGCAAGCACGACCTCTACAGTGCCTTTTGAAAACAAAAACAGCTTTCTTTTGTGCTCCGTTTCTATTCATTGGAATGGCTTCAGATTACAGGGTTGATATTATTACGTGAAGGCACACAGGGAAGCAGTGCGCATTTACAATATATTTACACAACGCTTAAGCGTTAGACAAGATGGCGGAGAGCGTGCCGCACACAGCAACATCATGTCGTCTTCTTTGGTGCCTTCCTTGCTTCGGCAGTGTGAAACATTCTTGTAACATGACCCCCGGGTGGTGAAGCACCGTCTCGGTGCTTTCTATGGTGTTGCTGAGCGGTAGAGCTTAAGGCGGGACACATGAACAGTGTCTGTAGGCAGCGAAACGGAGGCAGATGTAGACTCGAGGGGGCCTATCTCGTAAGTGACATCGGTCACCTGGCGCAATACACGATATGGGCCCGAGTATCGGGAAAGCAGTTTTTCGGAAAGTCCAACACGCCGAGTCGGGGTCCACAACAGCACAAGTGAACCCGGGCTAAAAGAAACGTCGCGATGATGGGCGTCGTAACGCTGCCTCTGGTGGTCTTGCGAAGCTAAAATGCGCTGACGAGCGACTTCTCGTGCTTCGCGAGCTCTGGTGATAGCATCACGGGCGTATTCAGTCGGCGCATCGACGGCTGCCGGAAAGATGGTGTCAAAAGGTAAAGTTGGGTCGCGGCCAAACAAAAGATAGAAAGATGAAAAACCAGCGGTATCGTGGCGTGAGGAATTATATGCAAATGTAACAAAGGGCAATGCAACGTCCCAGTCATGATGGTCGGAGGAGACGTACATAGAGAGCATATCAGTTAAAATCCGGTTGAAACGTTCAGTCAGTCCATTAGTTTGTGGGTGGTAGGCCGTCGTAAATTTATGTTTCGTCTCGCAAGAGCGAAGCAGGTCATCAATAACTCTGGAGAGAAAATAGCGTTCACGATCTGTAAGGAGTTCGCGTGGGGCACCATGATGAAGGATGACGTCGTGCAGGAGGAAATTGGCGATATCCGTGGCACAGCTGGTTGGTAGAGCTCGTGTAATGGCGTACCGGGTTGTGTAATCCGTCGCGACAGCTATCCACTTGTTTCCGGAAATAGATGCAGGAAAAGAACCTAGGAGGTCCAGGCCAACTCGGAAGAACGGGTCAAAGGGAACATCAAGTGGCTGGAGGAGTCCGGCGGGACTCATAGGCGGTTTCTTCCGGCGTTGGCACTGGTCGCATGCGGCGACGTAGCGGCGGACAGAACGATGAAGGCAGGGCCAGTAAAATCGACGTTGTACACGGTCGTACGTCCGAGAAAACCAAGGTGACCGGCAGTGGGGGCGTCATGTAGGACCGATAACGCTCGCACGTAGATGAGAAGGTACGACAAGGAGCAGTTCGCGTCCATTGGTGTGGACGTTGTGACGGTACAATGTGCCGTCCTTAAGCACAAACAGTCGGGTAGACTGATCGGGTGTCGGAGAATTGAGCTTCTCAATTATGTCACATAAGACGGGATCTCGACGCTGTTCATCACGGATGTTGCTTGCAAGCGGAGATGGAGAGTACACATGGTGGCGCTTCATCCAAATCTCAGGAGGGTCCACTGGATTGCGGGACAAGCAGTCAGCGTCATGGTGTAAGCGGCCAGATTTGTAACACACGGAGTAGTTATATTCTTGGAGTTGGAGTGCCCAGCGACCAAGACGCCTAGTGGGATCCTTCAAAGACGAGAGCCAACAGAGTGCGTGGTGATCGGTTGTGACGGTGAAATATCGACCATGTAAGTAGGGCCGAAATTTGCCTACCGCCCAAACGAGTACAAGACACTCCCTTTCGGTGATTGAGTAGTTCTGTTCGGCTGCGGAGAGGAGACGGCTGGCATAGGCAATAACACGGGCGCACCCGGTTTGATGCTGGACCAATACAGCACCGATTCCGTGGCCGCTGGCGTCGGTGCGGACTTCTGTTGGGGCGGAAACGTCGAAATGAGCCAGAATAGGTGGTGTGGTTAGCAACGTGATGAGAGTAGAGAACGCCGTAGCCTGCGCAGTGCCCCAGGAGAACGGGACATCTTTCTTCAGTAAGTCGGTGAGAGGGCGTGCGACGTCCGCAAAATTGTTCACAAAACGTCGAAAGTACGAGCAGAGACCGAGAAAGCTGCGGACATCCTTCGTGCAGGTCGGGACGGGGAAGTTCTGCACGGCTCGAACTTTATCAGGATCAGGGCGTACGCCAGAGGAGTCGGCAAGATGGCCCAACATGGTTAGTTGTTGTCGTCCGAAGTGGCACTTTGATGAGTTCAGTTGGAGACCGGCATTGCGAAAAACAGAAAGGATGGAGGAAAGACGTTCGAGATGAGTTTCAAAGGTCGGGGAAAAGACTATAACGTCGTCAAGGTAACACAGGCAAACTGACCACTTGAACCCACGCAAGAGAGTGTCCATCACCCGCTCGAAGGTGGCCGGAGCGTTGCATAACCCGAAAGGCATGACCTTAAACTGGTAAAGGCCGTCTGGTGTCACAAAAGCGGTCTTTTCGCGGTCCATGTCGTCGACAGCAATTTGCCAGTATCCTGACCGAAGGTCGATGGAGGAAAAGTACTTAGCGCCGTGGAGGCAATCCAGGGCGTCGTCAATGCGCGGTAGCGGGTAGACGTCTTTTTTAGTGATGTGTTCAGATGTCGGTAGTCTACGCAGAATCGCCAACTGTTGTCCTTCTTTTTGACAAGAACTACAGGGGAAGCCCATGGGCTAGAGGATGGCTCAATTATGTCTTTGGCGAGCATCTTGTCGACTTCCTTTTGAATTATGTGGCGCTCAGTTGGAGATACGCGGTATGGCCTTCGATGGACCGGAGAGGCATCGCCGGTGTTAATGCGGTGCTTCACAGCACAGGTTTGCCCTAATGGACGGTCACAAAAGTCAAATACGTCCCAGTATGATTGAAGGAGGCAAAAGAGCGCGTCAGCTTGGTGCGGCAAAAGGTCTGGCGCGATTTTTTCCACATCAGGAGACGGACTTGCTAGAGAAGACCGGACAGGCTTGTAGTTGGAGGGAGCAACATCATAGGGGGACAAAGCTGAGATAACGCATTCGTCAGAGGGCGTCAGCAAGGCGAGGGCAATTCCGCGTGGGAGCACTTGTGGACACAGAGCAAAATTGAGCACAGGAATGCAAGCACGGTTTTCACGTAAGTGAATAACAGTGTGCGGAAACGTAACACTGTGCGTCAAGAGAATGGACGTGATGGGCGCGAGCACATAGTCGCCATCAGGTACAGGTGGCGAGGGTGCTACGGCGATGCAGGTCACTGTTTGCGGTGACAAACGGACATGTTCAGCAGAGCACAGACGACCTTGGGCGACAGTGGGCGGATCAGTCGGACACGGCAGGTCAAGTTGCACAGTACCAGCTGAACAGTCAATAAGGGCGGAATGGGCAGACAGAAAATCAAGACCGAGGATAACATCATTGGTGCAGTGGGTGAGAACGGTGAAGAGAACGGAAGTTTGGTGGCCGGCAATAGTAACGCGTGCTGTGCAGACGCCAATGACGGTAGCTGCACCGCCGTCAGCAACATGAACACTACGTGAAGGGGCTGGATGAGGACTTTCTTTAAACGGTCACGAATATTAGAGCTCATAACAGAAATATGGGCGCCAGTGTCAACCAAAGCTGTGACAGGTATACCGTCCACTTCAACATCGATCAGGTTCTGATTGGTAGGGAGCGTCAACAGAGGAATTTGAGGGCAGGTCGTACCAGCAGCGTCACCTCCAGGAGCTGCACCCGTTAGTTTCCCGAAGGAAAGCGTGGTGTAGGACGGGGACGAGGAACGACGTGGCGGAGGGGACTGGGAAACTCTACGTCGTGGGGAAGGCGAGCGGCTGCACTGGGCGGTGGTCGTAGTGGTCGGGACGTAATTTGCTGAGTCGTCGCGGTGTGGCGGTACTTGGTTAGAAGTACGGGCTGATGAGTGGAAGTTGTGGAAGCTTGTCCGCGATGGAGAGGTCCAAGTGCTTCGGCAATGATGCGAAATGTGTCCCACTCGTTCGCATCGAAAGCAAATGGGCCTGTCGTCAGGCGTCCTCCACGCATTTGGGTCACGGTTACTCGGAGCAGGGCGGCGGTAGTAGGCGGAGGGGGGGCTCAAGGTAGGCGGAGTGACCACGTCGGGACGGTGCACAGAGCAGATTGTCTGAAGGCCCGCGTTTGCCAGTTCTTGGCGCGCAACCGTCTGTATGAGGGATATGGTCGGCTGAGGATCACTGGGTGCCAGGGATCTCAAGGGTGCGGGCGATATAGCTTCAATTTCGCGTCGAACGATTCTGGTAATGTCACCGGACAGGGGGGTGGGTTGGGTCTCTATACGAAGGTCCTCACACGTTGATGTCGCAGCAGTGTTAGGAAGACGGGCGAAGTGGTGGGCAATGCGACGGCTTTTAGCCTCTTCGAAGCGTCGGCACTCAGTGATGACATCTTGGACGGTCGAACAGCCTCTGAACACAAGGAGGTTAAATGCATCGTCCGCGATGCCCTTGAGCACGTGCGCTACCTTGTCAGCTTCTGCCATGGTGGCATCAACCTTACGGCAAAGGGTCAAGACATCCTGAATATACGCCAGGTACGACTCCGTGGACGTCTGGACACGCATACCAAGTTCTCTCTTGGCGGCTCGCCTGCAGCCGGCAGATTGGCCAAACACCTCGCGTAACTTGGTCTTACATACGCTCCAGCTTGTGAGCTCTTCCACGTTGTTGTTGAACCATGCCTTGGCCGTTCCTTTCAAGTAAAATATAAGGTTTGCCAGCATCAAGGTTGGGTCCCACCTGTGATTTTCGCTCACGAGCTCGTAGAGTTGAAGCCACTCATCTACGTCCTCGCCGTCAGTGCCCGAAAAGTTGCCAGGATCACGGGGTGGAGCGGCCACAATACCACAGGCGAGGTGGGTGCCGTTGGTACGGTGGGCGCGGCTGTTGACGCAGGATCCCTGCCGGTAGACATGTTTGAAGTGGCGACTTGGCGGCCGCTGCGGAGCTCCGTTGTGCGTTGCTACCCCGCACTTCCACCAAAATATTACGTGAAGGCACACAGGGAAGCAGTGCGTATTACAATATATTTACACAACGCTTAAGCGTTAGACAAGATGGCGGAGAGCGTGCCGCAACAGCAACATCATGTCGTCTTCTTTGGTGCCTTCCTTGCTTCGGCAGTGTGAAACATTCTTGTAACAATATTAAGGAGAGTGCGCCGTGCTGAACTGCCAAGCAATTCAAATATGATGTTTGAAAGGTAAATCTCAAGGGGGGACACTTGCAAGGGGTGTCCCCCCCCCTAGCCTGAATACAAGAGGTGTCAGGACCCCCCTGATACCCCGATGGTTTACGCCACTGCGCGCGACTGGTGCCCTAACTTCCGGTGTGGATGAGCGTTCAAAGAATTCATTTGGAATTTATACTCGTCTCGCGTGATCCTCTCGGTCCACCTTAAAAACTGAATGTTGTATTTGAAGCCTCACCTGAACTAATTTCACAGCTGTGCTAATTGCCGACCTTGCTCTCCGCATGAGTACACAGTAAAACGACCAACTTTACCGCAATAGCCTTATTGCAACAAATGTATGGGACAAAGAGCACAGTTATATTAGAAAAGCGGAGCTTTGCATACCTGCCTTCGCGGTGCACATTGTGATGCGGTCGCCACTATCTCCAGGATAACCCATATCCCCCTCCCTTTCTTTTTTCCTGGAAATTTCTACGATTTGCATGTAGATGTACAGGCACTCGGCTCGTACAAACATACGCACGAACATACATAAAAGGTGGCCTGACCCCCCCCCCAAAAAAAAAAAAAAAAAAAATTCTGGCTTCGCTCGTGGTACCACGTATCACCCACAAAAGGTGATGCCATGACTTCATGTACCCACTGAACGATTTTGCCACGGACGTACGAACCCGAACGGATAGAAAACGTATCTGTGCCTCGTGATTCGAGCAATTTCTCGCGCTACCAGAATAACCTCCGCATTTCGCAGGTATTTTTAGAGCGTCGCCCTCCAGCTCCCGTCCGAGGGTTTCGCATCGTAATCGTGCGAACGATCTGCTGGCACAAGGAAAAAGAAAATTGACAGCGAACGCAGAGCTCAGCGCAGAACGAATGACAGTGATGGGGAATAGAGAGAGGGGAGGAGGAAACAGGGCAATGCGTGACCTGTCTGCAAAATCGCCACCCGCGTGTTTTTCCAATGTTGAGAGTAGTACCCCCGCCTCCGTGCTGTGATGTCGAGACAAGCTTGCATGTCTCTCTCAAACTTGTTCGCTTCACACAACGCAAAATAAGAACACCTGTACAGCTGCGCTCAAATTTCTCGTTATGACGTCTCGTCTTCGTGAGTAGTTTTTTCTAAACACATCATTGTCAATTAGTTGAGTTGTTAGAATGTTTAAGGATGCAAAATGATGGATAGCTTGGCTCGCTGGCAAAGCATCTTGTTCAAAGAACTGAGGTTGCAGGAAAAAGAACACGGTAAAATCGCACAACACGAGCGTGCAACTCGAGAATGCTTGGCACCTCAATAATTGCGGCTAGATTTTTAAGGCCTTGGATCGAACGCCAAATTTCACCGTCGGCGTCCCGCGGCGTCGGTGTCAAAACGAGTGGGTAAAGAAATCACTGTGCGATGACGTCACCGTACGAGGTCCTCCTGCCGTCACTGTGACCTCACATGAGCGGGTTATTGCATGACATATCGTCGCTTGGTCAAAGGTGGGCCGATCGCGGAGGCCGTGCAAAACCAGGTGGGGTACAGAAAGCTTGCAATGCCTCCGACCCTGGAGGTAGTGCAACCAACCAACCCCGTCAGGTTGGTTGTTTGGTTGGTCCAACTTTATTAAACTGCCCTGAGAGACTCGACTAGAGCGCAGTGGGCTCCTCCCACGTTGGGACGGGCAAGATAAGCCTGACCGCCGCATCGGGGGCTCTCTGGACGGATCCCCGTTGTTGGGGAGAACCACTTAGCTTGGATGGCTTTATCGCTGCCCAGTAACGAAGAGCATCGTCAGAGCAGGTGCTCTAAATTAGCTACATCCCCAAAACGGGGGCACGAGCTGCTATTGTAAGTATCCGGATAAATGTTGTGAAACAAAGCCAAATTCGGGTATGAACCTGTCTGTAGGAGTCTAAGTCTCCTTGCCTGGGCTCTGTGTAATTTTCTGTGAGGAGGGGGGTAGATCCTCCTGCCAAGGTATAAGTTCTGCGAAATTTCATTCTACGTGGTTGGCTGATCTCTGTTCTCCAACGTCGTGAACTGGGGAGAACCTCCGTGGGCGCGGAGCGTCAGACCTCCACGTTAGGGGCAGAAAAGACTTCGGAGGGGGTCGACAGATCGAAAAAGAACAAGAGGGCTTTCGCCTTCGAGTCGTCTTAAGCCTAAGGGAACCTGGGAGTTCTTTAAAAGGTGTAACTATATTCGACGAGACAGCAGTATACAGAAACTTGCACGATCAACAAAGAACGTTCGTTAAAAAAGCTTCGTGCGACGGATGGTGTGCGGCTGTGGTTTTTCTGGTGTTCATGTCGATCAAGATTTGGCATATTGTACTGCGCGAAGAGGGGCAGGGAGATAAACCTATTGCGTAAGCGTGCGCGCGCTTAGGCTTAGGGCTGGTGGCGGTAATGATTACACGGCGAGGCGGATTAGCCGGCTCCGGCCCCTTTGCATTTCCTATGTGTCGCTTTTCTGGCTAAAATGGCAGTTACAAGAATCGATGGAGAATCTTTTAGCACGGGCCTTTCTCGACATGTCAGCGAATGCCTGTCTGTTCATGAACTCTCTCTCTCTCTCTCTCTCTCTCTCTCTATATATATATATATATATATATATATATATATATATATATATATATATGTAGATTGGTAGTTCAATGGGCCAGTTCTTTTCGAGTAGTGGGTATAACACAACGGAGGCGTTGTCAACAGTGATATAAATGTTATTTCCCAACAGTTTCGGGAGGGGACCTCCCTCAGGGGATGAGTTAAAACTGACGTCGAAGTTCGAATTTGCTTCTTGCCGCGTCACTCTCGCCTTCAAGGACATTTCAGATTTCAGAGAGTGGTTTTAAACGTCCTTGAAGGCGAGAGTGACGCGGCAAGAAGCAAATTCGAACTTCGACGTCAGTTTTAACTCATCCCCTGAGGGAGGTCCCCTCCCGAAACTGTTGGGAAATAAATATTTATATCACTGTTGACAACGCCTCCGTTGTGTTATACCCCCTATATAATATATATATAATATATATATTATATATTATTGTCGGTATTGAGCATATCACACACGTGTTGTGTGAGTCGCCGCTCTGGAAAATCACGATTAATGTCCACGTCGTGAAAATTCTTGTTCTGTGCGCGAGCGTTTTCACGCTCTCGTCTACCTTTTGTTGCCTGAGCAGAGCGCGCAGAATGTAATATTTCAAATATCATATGTTCAGCAAACATATACTGTCACTATCAGAATGAACTAGCCAAAGTCAAATACCAGTGGCAGACAGATTGTTACTTACACGTCCTTTTGAATTTAGGGTTGAGATGCACTTTTTTGTCGACCATGCTGCAGCACGAAAGGAGAGTCCGCCCAATTATCTGATTAGCAGCGCTCTCCGCCGATCGGTCTCAATTATGCCAATGCGAGACTGCACCCGCTTACGTGCGCAATAATTAGCCCACGGAGAGAATTCTTGTCTAACAACACTAGAAATATGCTTGCAAAGTGGGCAGCTGTAATGAGAATTAAACGGAGCAGGAAGTATCTGACGCGGGAAATAGATAATAGCAGTCGGTGTTCACCTGTAAAAAAGGCGCTGACGTTGTCGTAATGAACGCCTAAACTTGTAGGCACTGTTTTCCAAGTACGAAGGAAATATCTTCTTCTTTTTTTAGCTCTAACATTAGAGAATCCAAGCGCAGATTTACGAGAAATAAAAACTTTTTCTCAACCAACAACTTAAAAAGCAAGGCTGAGTTTAATGAAGTTAAATCGTCCTTATGGATGGGTTTATCATCCAACAAAGAAACGTTTTCTGAACGAAACCGGAAGAACCTCAAAGTTCGCATTGTGATCGCCGAAACCAGCCACATAATAAGGTACTCTTTAAGGCTGTGAATGGAAGGAATATTTCAGGCTGTACGTCCTAACTATTGTCATGCCGTTTGAAAATTTGTGAGGTATTTTATGGCGTATGCATATGTTTTACGAGATCGGACAACGTTTTCAGGGCCTTCCGCAACTTGATTTAATTCTTTACAAATTTGGTCACTGGTAAATGTACGTGCCCGAATTATTTCGCTTAATCGGGAAGTTCGTAAAATCGAGAACGATATTTTTCGGTCCTTCAAAATCTAATGCCATCTTCGACAAATCGCACCGGTGCGCACCGGGACACCCAGGCGCTACGACGATTGGACGAAACGGCGCACCAGGGTGCCCCGGTGCGCACCAGTGCGATTTGTCGAAGATGCCATAAAATTGAAACGTATAGCGACACCTAAAAGCTACCACGGCATTGTTTTTGCCGCCATACCATGCCTACGTGCGTGAAAAGTCAGCGAGGACTGCTCCAGCGTGGCCCTGTACATTGAGCCTCCCATGTCGCCAGGACCTATGGGTCACCACGTGCGGGCGATGCGGGCCTCGTAGACGGTCACGTGAAGAGAGAGAGAGAGAGAGTACAACTTTATTAAGTCCAGTGCAGACGCAGAGGTTGCCCCGCGCCACCCGGCTACTCCCACGTTGGTACCGGCAGCTCTAGCCTAACGGCCCTGTCGCGGGCGCACTGGACGGCCAGGATTTGGTCCTGTAGGTTTGGGCTGCGCAAAAGCGCATCCCACTCGGTCTTGCTGTAAGTCGGGCCGAGCGACCCGCACTCCCAGAGCATGTGAGCTAATGTAGCGGCCTGCCCGCAAGCGGTGCAGGCGGCGTCGGGGAATTTGTGTGGATAAATTTCATTTAAGTGTGCTAAAGATGTATACGAATGGGTTTGAAGTAAGCGCAACGAGACTGCCTGCGCTCGATTGAGTTTTGAATGTGGGATCGGGAAAGCCCGCCTCGCCATGTAATAATACTTGGTGATCTCGTTGTGTGTGGTTGGAGTGTCCTTATGTCCTGCGTTGTCGGCGCTGGAGCCATCGCCCATGTCGAGAGCAGCGCGGTCGGTGAGCGCGCGCGCTGCTTGTCGAGACGGTAAAAAGTTCGCAGCGGTGGTCGTCGACAGGACCGGCTCGACTACGAACTGCTCCACGGTACGCACAACGTGAAGCTATCACAAGCTATTGACATGCGAAGACGCGGAGAACGAATGCAGTGATTGCGTGAGCAGGCCGAGCGAGAAAGTTGAGAGGAGACGATCAGTGCTATCAGCCGCGTAAATCACGAGATAATGAAAGTAGCCACCCCCGCCTCTAAGAGCGCTACCGACTGTCGAGCCCGCGGTTCCGTGCATGGACAGTGAGTGCAGCCTCGTAAAAATAAAGCTGCAGGGCCGTGACAAGGGCGCCTATAGGTTTTAACATGATGTCGTTATAGCGCGCGCTCAAAGAAAAACCCATCTTTATCAAAATAATTTACCCTGCTATTTGAGAAAAAACTTAGTTAATTCGTGTTTACCAAGTATCCACCGCCACATGTCACGTGCATCTTTAAACTTGAAGGCATCCTCCTCACGTCAAAAAACAAGAAAGCGTCAAGTACCATATATGAGTATTTGCCGGTCAATGTTAATGAAAAACACGAAATAATGAAGCCAAGGAATATACAGGGTGCGTTATAACTGGACTGTTTTCTTCGTTCGGTCAGGAAATTTGTAAAATCTGGTTTCGTTAGATCGAGTTTTGACTGTATTATCTCAGTTGATTATTGGCCGCTGAGTTAATTTAGGGATAATGGGGTGCTAACGCAATTGAATTATTACTTGGAAATAATTCAATTGGCCTTGGAAAGCCAGGAAGCATTGAGAGAAGCCCTGCATACAATAACCTCCTTCTCGCTTATAGCTTTGATGAGTGGATCGTAAGGAAAACATGGGAAATCAGGTTGGGCTTTCAAGCGCCTCGCGAAATCTGAAGCACGTGCTCGCGGCGTATCCCAAAGAAGAGTTTATATACGTGGCGTGACTCGTTCTCACAGCTCCAGTTGTGAAAGGCCTTTTGAATTTCTTTAGCCAGCTTTTGTGGTCGTTTGGCGAAGCTACACAGAAAACTGGTCCAGACACGTTGGATCTGATAGCCTGACTGGGCTTTCTCATTAATATTATTACGACGGCTGGGATGGCACGGCATGATTACGGGGCACGCTGTAGCGGAAGACTCCGGAGTAATTTGGGATTCCTTTGATGTGCACGCAAGTCTAAGCACACGGGTGTTCTTGCATTTCAACCCCGTCAATATGCGGCCGACGTAGTCGGCAATCGAACCCGCGTCATCGAGCTTAGCACGCTTTCTTGTTTTTTGACGTGAGGAGGATGCCTTCAAGTTTAAGGATGCACGTGACATGTGGCGGTTGATACTAAGAATGCACGTTTGGGACACTCATGAAGCCAACGTTTGGGACACCCATGAAGCCAATCCCAACGTAGCCCTGGACGGCATTGACATCGCTGCTGTCCTATAGTAGGAAGATAACACTGACTCGCAGGGGTCTTCGCTAGTCGGTCACTGTTGAAAGCATCTGCGATGGGACGCCTTGCCGTTATTTAGGCTATGGCAAACTCTTGCCCTTACCTCAAGTCCTTAGAAGTCAAAACGGCCCGAACGCTTTGCGTTGGTTGGCATATCTGACGAAGCCTTTAGGTCGCTTCGCCCGTGCGATTTGAATTGGACATCATTTTTATTTTTAGGCCCAGACAGAAGCACTCCGACGCCGACCGCGCATATCCCGCACCGCCGCGCCAGTACGACGTCGTGAATGAGGGCGAGCTTGACCGAACAGCAACTGGCAGACCACTGCATTCAGCTTTGTCTCACGGTTCCTTTACACTGTGAAGGGACGTCACCGTTGAGCAATATTTCCATACCGCGGACCTTCTTGTTACGCTCTCAGCTGTGCTGTCCTACACGACTGTCGTGATGCGCGCGGTGTTTGTGGTTTTGTAGACGTAGATGTAGATCCTGTACTGCTGGCTCACACCCACTCAGGGGGATTGCCCAATAATCGGGTATCTTAGAAAAAATGTTGAAAAACTAGAAATTAGAATAATTTCTTATTTTGTATAAGAAAAAGATTTTTTACAAGTTGATTTTGCGAAAATAACTATTAGAAAAAAGAAAAAGGTTGGTGGAATTAATTCTCATCAAATAAGAAATAAATTAATCTAGAAAAAATCTTGCTGTATTTTGCTTTTGGTTAACTATGGAACTTTGGAACTGTGGTTATTGTGTAAATATATTTGATTGTTCTATGAAATCTCGCATGGCCTCGCATACTTTCCCGCTGCTGTGCCCAAGGGTAAGTGCACCTAGAGATAGTAAATTTGAGGTTGTCAACTCTAATCCCATGATGCCTAACGGCGTTTCTAGAGCTGTCTTTCGTAATGTAGAAAACTTTTGACAAGAGATCAGAAAGTGTTCTATTGTTTCCTCTTCCCTACAATAAGAACAAAGGGGTGATGGTGCCAAACCGGCTCTATATAAATAAAAATTTCTAGATGGAACACGGCAGCGCAGCTTCGTAATTATAACTTCCAGATCTCTGCATGTTGAACTTTTCCAGTGTGTCAATACATGGTTAAAATCCGGGGAATTTCTTAGATATGGTGTACTGAATTCCCGCATCATCATTTGCCTCCGAAATCTAGCCGCTACTATAAAAGCTGATGATGATGATGATGATGGCTTTGTGCGGTGCGACGACGACGACGAGGCAGGCAAAAAGGCGCAATCGCTACGTCGAAGCTGAGCCGTAGGCACAGAAGACGACGAGGTGTGTGTTCGAGAGCGGAAGAAATCAAAATTTTAGTATAAATTATCTTTTTCGCATATTCCTTTTATTTTCTTTTTTCACAAATTCTACCGCCGCACGCTTCGTGCCGATCCCTCGTAGTGGGTTGAGCCGTTCCCCTATAGGAACCAACCAAAGGAACCGAAGGAGACAGTCGCAGGCCGAAGCGCTCGTCGGGTCAGCGTCCCGAAGCCCACCGCTGCCTGTCGACTGCACGGGCCTCGCTCCCTTCCACTGGGTGCTCCAGTAGCCGGCGCCGGTTCGTTGTGCTTGGACCCGGGCGTGTTCGAGAATCGAGCCTGGTCCTGGACGTGTTTGTTCCACTTCTACTCTGCTACCCGATCCGCTCCTTTCATTATTCTCTCGTCTCTGCTGTCGGTGGGAGGCGCAACCCAACGACTCGCCGACCAGCCATCAGCCTTCTACCATCACACGGTGATGCTTTACAAACATTGCGTAGTGGAGTGGTGGTCTACGTAATGTGTTAAAACTTAAGTGATTCGAGAACGCGTGTCTTTATTGTAGTCGTGGCAGTTCTTCGCTGTTCCCATTTAACGCGCTAACTTCACCATCATTCTTTGTGGCATAAAAGCATTATCACTCCAGTTGCAAAAGTCTTCGTTAGTCTCTGCAGCGAACATTCAAGTTGCCGTGATCTCACGAACCTTTCCCTCAGAACGACCTACACGACTGCCACGTCTTCCGATTATGCCGTAACATGCCGAGACTGTCGCATGGCACAACCAATAAGGATTGTTATTGCCGCCTAGCTTGCCAACCATTTTAGCAAGTTTGTTGGGAGAGATCTTTCCGACATGGAGAACCAGCAAACTTACTATATTTGACGACGCATGTGAGACACCCAGCAGTGGCATAGACAGAATTTTTTTCCGGGGGGGGGGGTGGCACGGGCCCTCTGTGCCACCCCCTGCTACGTCACTGACACCCAGCAGCTCGACGACATAAGTGTGGCAGTGAACAACACAGGAAACAGCAGGAAACGTTAGCTTAAACTCTTTGTTACATCTGACCTGCTTAACAAAACACTTTCCCATTCATTAGCAAAACAGCTTTCTCGTCCATTAAAAGGTGACGGTGACTGTGCAAGTTACCATAAGATAGGTAAACTCGCTGATTGCCCAATACTTCAAGCAGGCCTGAATAATTGAGCATCATCGCGCATGTGAGGAATAGCTTATGCGCCTATAAACACCACGAGATGCAAAAACAAGCGCATATCTCGCCGTAACAGTTCACTTCTATGATTGATGCAGCGCTAAAGACGAAGACTCAGACTAAAGGAACACAGAGTGCACAGGACCTTTAGTCTGAGTCTTCGTCTTTAGCGCTGCATCACTCATGAATGCATTCCAACTTGCCCAACTTTCCATTCTACTGCAGTGCACTTCTAATTGGGCGCATGCATTTTCTTAGCGGTCTAACGATTAGATCCTTTGATTCATGCAGCTAGCTTGGTGTTGATATCTTTGATGACGTTTCTTGGCGTACGTAATGTATATCGACAACGTCAACCATAACACTGGTCATGTGCTTCTTTAGAGAAAACACTGAGGCAGCTACGCAGTACTGGTGCGAAGACTGAGGAAGCAGGCTGCATTGGCCTTTCCCTCACTTCCCTTTCCCACCCTGGCTATTCTAATACCATTAACTTCCGGTCCCCGTAAACGTCTGGAGCACGTCATTACGCATTGCGTAATGTCTTTTCTAGAGGAAAACAATATTTTGACTCCTTTCCAGCATGGTTTTAGGAAAGGCCTCTCGACTACCACCTAACTTGTCACCACTATTCATGATTTCGCAATAGCACTTGATAAGGGCGACCAAACAGACGCTGTCTTCTTAGATTTTAGAAAAGCCTTCGACTGTGTGTGTCATTGACTCACTGTAAACTACTCATGCAACTTTCTAACATTGGTCTACCCATTAACCTAATTCATTGGATTCGCTCTTACCTCACCAACGGGAAACGGTTTGTCGAGGTCGAGAGCTGCAGCTTTGAGGATCTGCCTGTAACCTCAGGAGCTCCCCAGGGCAGTGCCCTTGGCCCTGCCTTGTTTCTTATCTTCATCAATAACACCGTTTCATCAGTTGACACCTCCGCCATAAACATAACTTTTTGCAGATGACTGCATTCTTTACATGCCAATTAAAAGTGAAAAGAACCGAGATTGCTTGCAGAACGACCTAAATTCTTTGTCCGATTGATGCAGCACCTGGTCGATGGAATTAAATATGAAAAAATGAGCCTTTATGCGAATCACATAAAATTAGCGGTTTTACATCTATAGGTACACCATAAATAATAATAATACCCTGATCGAAGTCAACAATTTTAAATGCTTGGCAATTAAGATTACCAAGTGACTATCATGGGGTAGCCATAATGAGGTTTGTTCCTCCCCTTCTAGAAAACTAGCAATTCTTAGACACAAGCTAGCAAACGCGCCATCTCAGATCAAACTTCTTGCATAAAATATATGACACTTTTATTCGGCCCAGTCTGGAGTACGCATGCGTGCCCTGGGGCCGATATAAAAAGAAGATGTTTATAAACTTGAAACGGCCCAAAGGAGAGCAATAAGATTCATCTATAATGCCTATGACAATCTTGACTCACCATCACTGATGGCTACTAACAACATTCAACTCTTGAAACAGCGCAGAGTAATCGCCAGGCTCAAGTTTTTTTTCTTGTTCCGTAATGTGCAGATAAATATCGATCCCGGTCAATGCATTTCTCCCTCTTCTTTCCAGCAGACCAGACATAGTCACAGTCACGATCTGACACCATACTTTGCACTTACTAACCTTTCAAACACTCGTTTTTTCCGCGAACCATTAGCGGATAGACTGCTCTGCTTTCAAATGTTTTTGCAGAACGTGGCTTTCCTGACTTGGAAAAACAAACACATCTTCGCGCGTGAACTACAGTGTTGGTATGGTTACGAGGCATTCTGCATGAGCACGCCGTCGGAGACAACCCAGGGACGAAGAGACCAAGAAGAAGCTGCAATGCGGCGCGATAGGGTGGCAGCTATTCGGTGGTACAGCTACTTGTAAATATTGTAATATACCCGCTTCTGTCTCTTCAGTGTATTCCTGATTCCCGTGACAATATTGCCATGCTACGTTATATTGCCATGCCCATCATTTCAACTGTGTTTGCTTTACCATAAAACTGTTTCTACAAATTTGTGCAAGTTTTTCTACAAATGTATATTTAATCATCCTTGTTATTCTAGCTTGTCTTTCAGTAGTAATGCTCATTATGACCTGTTGTATATCTTGTTCGTTTCTTTCACTATGTTCCTTTTTCTTGTCCCTCCTGCTAGGTCATAGGACTGCAGTATGTACTAAATGAATAAAATAAAATACTGTACATGGCTTTATTTGCTCCTTCTCCTCTTTCTGTTTCTTTCTCTGTCTTTCAATCTTTTTCTCTCTTTCTTCCCTTTCTTTCAGTCTCTCTGTCTCTGTACTCGTTCTCTCTCTTTCTCTCTCTTTACTCGTCGTTCTCTCGCCCATAATAGCTATAGGTGGATAGCAAAATGACGTCGTCCGGTTCGATGCCTAGCTCTTTGCTGTTTCAAGGTGTGTGCCGTTTAGTGTTATCGGGGAGAAAACACGTACTTTCTGCGACGCGGTTGTTACCAGTTATTCTGCCTCCTCCCCGATTACACTGAACCGCACAGAACTTGAAGCAGCGATCGAGCTGAGCCTTGAAGGTTCCGTGAACCGGAAGTGCTGCAGCAGACGACGCGCCGTTTTGCTATCCACCTATTGCATCCCACGCCTGACTAATCGTCGCGCGTGTTGTGCGAGCGAAACAGAAAAAGAAGAGGAGGAAGAGAGCTCGTGCCGGTTCATGATGATGATAGTTTTCTGCTGTCGCCTCGCGGCATAACGAAAAGATTAGCAGCTTCGCTGAAAAAGAACTTGGCGTTGCGTTTGAGAACGACTGTTTTCTCCTGGCTGTGCTCCGCTGCGCTGGCTGTCCGGAAATAAAGGACGACCATGGCGAATGGAGCGTCACAAGGCCGTTGTCGGAGGCTGGCGGTTTGAATTTCGCTTACGGTATGCGGAACACTAAAATGTGATTTTCTTTCAAACAAAGCACTTCCTTGTTCATATCTTAGTGCAAATAAAAAAATACTTTAGGCGACCTTAATTTTCCACTTAAGTGTCCTTAATGGCGCAAGCCCCTAGCGTTTGTCGAGCTTTTGGTTGATTTGGTTGGACTTTATGTTTGCTTAGTGGTCGTCGACTTCCATGGCTTCGATGTACACACGCACACAATGCACTAGAATCCGCTTGATCATCGTCGTCCTCTTCCATTGTTCACGCAGCAAGCAAGCGCGTCTTCTCGTACCGCATGCCCAGGGCAGCAAGTGACGACTTGTCCTAACGCACCCGCAGATCAAGCGAGAGAGGGTGCGGATGAGCGCGATAAGGTGGACTTACTGTATATGCTACCTTTAGGTAGCATAGTTGCGCATAGGTGCGCCATCTTGGCCGCCGAGGCGTCCACGTCATGCAGGAAAGCTACCCCTTTAGAATGTAGGAGCCGACGCGGCCCAGCGGTTCCGTGTGCTTTCTCGCTCGTTCATAACGCGTCGCTGGAGAAATGACTTTCGCTTCGAAGGAAAAAACATGGTTGATCCCTCCGTCATAGGAATCGGAATAACACGAAAGTAAAGCGTGCCCTTACAAAAGTAACTGAATGTTTACTGTATATGTACATTGATATAAGAGAGTTTGCAAAATGTGTATTGATGTCTGGCAGCTATATACGTGGATGTGCCCACCTCGATGGTTGGTGGTATACGTCCCTATCCCGACGACTAACCTCCCTGCTAAATGATTAAACAAACCCTTGTGGTGTAGTAGTTAACAGTGAAAGCATAATCAGAGAACTAGGTGTGATAGCCAGAAGAGCGTTGCATATTGGACGCAGAACTTGGTCGCCATCCCGCGGCATTTAAAATGTGATTGAACACCACGGCCGGACTATAGAGGGAAACGCAAAGCGCGTCGTGCCGCCCCAGTAGCCCGGCCGCGATTTTTCTAGGGGCGAGCGCGTGAGTGGGGAACGCGGTGTTACAGCCAGGGGAGGCAGGCGCGCGTCGCAGAGCTAAGAGCGAGGCCAGCGCTTTTACGACGCTTGGCTAAGGTCGCCACATCGCGGTTTGTTAAGGCATTGACAAAATTGAACTTCTAATGAAAACGCGCCGACTGGGAGGGACGTGTAACGCGTTGCAGGTGCTAATCGCGGAGGCCACAGTAATGACGAATTACATTACTCTATCGCTCCCAGAGGGCAACACCACCCCACCGACGGGGAGAGTGGTAGATATAAAAGGCGCGTTTGTAAAGGCTCTAGAGGCTGTGACCGACAGCAATAAAGAAAAAGAACCGTGGCGCAGTGGATAGCGTGCCCGGCATCTGCTGTTGCTGACCGAGCGGTCGTGGGTTCGATGCCCGTTGACGCAACTTTTTTTCTTTTCCATCTGATCGTGTATATTTTTTGACGTCATTTCCGTAACGGAAATACGTCACTGTAGTCTTTGTAAACCCCGGCATAAAACACTTTCGTGTTAAAAGTGAAAAAAAAAAGATCACAGCATATCCACGAACTGAATGATGATGAGGGAGCCTGCTCCGGAGGTTAAATCCGGTAAACCGTGAATCCTCTGTACATCTGCTCAATCATCATGATATAAAGAAGTGACACGAGAGTTGTTGTAGTGTGATTGTATATACACAATGTTTATAAGACAATGTTTATAATTTACATATCGATGC
This sequence comes from Rhipicephalus sanguineus, assembly GCF_013339695.2. NCBI lineage: Eukaryota > Metazoa > Arthropoda > Arachnida > Ixodida > Ixodidae > Rhipicephalus > Rhipicephalus sanguineus. The sequence continues at coordinate 223,220 of NW_023615649.1, forward strand.
ACTACATAGATACATTTACATATTGATGCAGTATATACATTTTGTTCAAGAGCTTATTTACGGATCAGATAAGCTCGGGAGAACGTTTTCCTTTTAGTATAATGGCTTCTGCTTCGCGGGATCTCAGCTCGGGGTCCGCTTGTTTTTGCGCCCGCTTCGCTGCGGCCGCGCGGGCCCGTGCCGCCTCCGGGTCCGCTTGTCGACGAGCCCGGCGGCATCGCGAGCCCTCGCTGCTGCCGCCGCCTCGGTGCTGGTAGTGGCTTGTGCTTGCTACCGGCACAGGCGTCTCTCCTCGGCCTCGCGAGCTCTCGGCCCAAGGTCCTGGCGGCGAGCCCGCAATGCTGCTGCATTGCGAGCCCTCCGCGCTGCTGCCTTGGCTTCTTCGGCTTCTTCTTCTTGAAGCACGCGCCCTTGAATCGTGCACTTGAGCGCGTGCACCGCTCTCAGAGAACTAGCGTACACGACAGGAGGGACGAGGGACAACCCCCCAGCAAAAGGAACAAGCTCCTAAAATGCATGTGAGCGCCCGAGGTGCGCGTCTACCATGCTTGTCCATGTTGTCTTTGTGCCGTTCGCGTGAGCAGCACGCACTGGGGCTGTGAAGGCAAGCATCGAGTTTCTTCGCAACGCCGGCCAAGCAGCTTCAGCGAAGCGCCAGTCGCGCTGAAGGAAAATCGCGCTTGCACGCGTGTCCGAAAGCAGGAACAGCGTGCAGCTGTGCGTGAGATATGCAGCAGATCAATGCCGGAGAATTAACCGACATGATCCCGCAGTTCGGGAGCACACAGCTGAAGCACGTCGCCCCTAAAGCTACTAGTCTTACTTGCATTCCGGTGTCCTGCTATCGCGCCGGAACTGCGCATTTTTAAAGACGATAGTCTTTCTTGGGATACTTGAACGCAGAAATTTTGGTCTGTCTGTCTTCCTGCCTGTCTGTTACATGGTTCAGCCACACGGCCAAAGTTTAAGCACTTGCTGAACGCCCAGCCATCTTGAACTGGTAGCTGCGTTCATACTTGTGAACACTGTTAATCAAAAAGCAAATATTACGCATATCTGAGGCGCAACATCAATACCTAAGTATTAGGTGGTGTGTTCCTTTTTTACTAGAAAATACATAGATGCGTAATTCTAAAGACCCTACTGTTTCTTAGGCTGCGCTGCAAATACGATGCTATGCACGAAGAAGCCCTCTGCCGACGATATGGTGTTGCCACCTGGCCGTGGCCCTGGGAACAGCATCACGGGTGGCCGCGGATGAGCAGGACTCATGTAGCATGGCTGGCAGAAGACTATCGTCTTTCGACGACATTGGCAGCAAAGCACGCAGATACGCGGCCAATTTTTTTCCTGCTTCTTCTTCTTCTCAATAATAATAATAATAATAATAATAATAATAATAATAATAATAATAATAATAATAATAATAATAATAATATAATAAATAATAATAATTATTATTATTATTATTTATATTATTATTATTATTATTATTATTATTATACAGTGGACTACAAATCGAAAGTTTCTTCGTTTTCTTCTAACGCCTTATCGCGTTTCTGCCTCTATAACTAAGTGCCGTTTGAGAATGTATAGCGACAGAATGAAGGCAGTAAATTTCCAAACGGGGAGAATTATCGGCGCATGCACTCATCGCGGGAAGGCGGCAGCCCCGTTGGGCCTCTTCCGCCCCGCATTGTTCCGCCGGCACCGAGCTGTTTTAATGCGACTCTCGTGTCGAAACTGCGTCGACAATCCACCGCGAAGGTAAGGGTCACATGTTTAGTTGGAATGCTGAGAAAAGAAACGGGCAGGCGCTGAGCGAATGCGGTACCCCATCTGCACCCAGTAACTGATGCCTCTGAACGCATAGACTGGATGCTTGCTGCTAGGGTTGAAAATAAATTGATAAACAAATATTTCTGACATTATAGCTAATATAAAGCATCTGTGGTCAGAATAGAAATGCGAATTGATGTCATCACACTTGATATTAAGCGGCATTGGCAGAATAAAAGGCGCGTATTCGTATTGGCCAATGCCTACAATCAAGCGAGGGAGGAGGTAACGTGCACCGCGCGGTGAGAACAAAAAAATCACAGCATATCCACGAGGTGAATGATGGTGAGGTGGGCGAAGCTCCGGAGGTTATGGGTTAATCCTCTTACCGTTAATCCTCCGAGAAGTTCGCCCCATAAAATCATCATGCAAACACGTGAGGTACGGTGAAGATCTCGTTCCTGGTGCCAGAAACCGCGGTGAGGTTATTGTCGAACCAAGTCGATCACACACGTCGCAACTGTGGCCAAACGAATGAGCGAGAAATTCCCGCTCGAACCGCGCGTCGGCTCCTTGAATGTGAGACCGCTGGCGCCGCTTGGTCGCCGCTTCCCGCGCACGAGCACCATCAAGGTCTGCCAGGCGCCGCGCTCGCTTCACCGCCGCTTCTCGGGCTCGCCTGTCGGGGTCCGCTGCTAGGAGTGCACGTTGCGCCGCGGCGTCATTGGCGCGCACCGTCACGGGATCCGCCAGGCGCCGCGCTCGCTTCGCCGCGGCGCTCGCTTCGCCCACCAACGATCCGACACGTACGGCGACGATCCATGCGACTGAGAGAGGCACTCGTTCCCCGCGCACCCAGGCACAGCCCGCGCAGCAGCCAATCGGAGAGTAGCGGCACTTCCACCGCCATCTAGTGGCGATTCACACAAGCGCACTATTGCACACACTTCTATTGGACCAACGCCATCTAGGAAATGAGGCGAGAAATGGTGATGGCGACACAGATTGTGTACAGCGCCATCAAGAATATCATCACTCAACTGCAGTTTGTATGTACTTCTATGAGACAGCGCCATCTATTATACTGTTCGGGAGATACTGCCGGTTACGCCTTACGCCTTACGCCGGACGCGTGACAAGGTTAGACTAAGAGGAGCTACGCCCCTAATATCCTAAAGCGTCCCTAATTTAAGGCTTGGAGGTCTGGGAGAGGCACTCGCACCGGTTCTTGGGTAGATTTGGGTAAGGAGACGTCGCCGCCGTGACGCGTTCGACACCAACGCGCCAGCGTTGCCTCCACCATAACCGGCCGTTGCCTTCGCCCGCATCCACCGTTGCTGTTGATGTCACCCATGGTCACAGACATGGAGGAAGCAAAAAGAAAGGAGGGAGCATCACGTCACGCAGCCAGCCTCGCCAAGCCAACCCGTTTTGAAGCCAGCAGTGTCGGCCCAACACGTGACCTTTGCGTCATGATCACGCAAGAAATGAGGTTTGCCGAGACTTCGGGTTATGGCGCCCGGTAGCTTTTAATCGAAGCGCGCTCGTTCGGCGCAGACCAGCCGGCGGTTCAAAAAACAGAACCCCACCGGTAGTGCTAAAACCTACCGCGCGCTCTGACGTTTTGATCACGTGTTGGGCCGACACGGTGGGCTTCAATCGCGTGACGTCATGCTCCCTCCTTTCTTTTTCCTTCCTCCATGGTCACAGACGCTACACTGATCTAAAGTCCCTTGATATATAGAAAAGCGACACTCTCCCCCATATCCTCTCCCAAGTGTCCAACCCTCCTCTCCCAAGTGTCCAAACCGTATCTATCTCCTCTCCCAAACGACCACCGTGCGGGCGCCGGCCGTATAACCCGGCTCGCGCCACTTCCTATCAAGAATGCTATGTCACGCAGACAACGCGCGCGTTTCCCAGGCGACGGCCCGTGAAGCGGGGGAGGTGGAAGGCGGGAGAGGAGGGTGCTTGGCGTGGCGGCTCGGTTAAAAGAAAGACGGTACTTTCCTAAAAATATCCAGGGACTTTACACTGATCTCGATGGTAGGGACACCTGGTGCGCTACAGTGCTAGAAGGGACACGCAACGCGAAGGGAACGAAGAGTACTGCTGCGCACCGCGTGTCACGACCGTCGAGGTCAATGTAGAATCTGTGCAACGCTTCCGGCCAAGGAGACATTGGCAACGTCACGTGTTCGACGCCAGTGAGCCCTCTAAGAAGAGCACTGGTGACGTAAGACACCCAGAAATGGTGTCGTAAGTAGGCGTGCACTGTTATACAGGGAAGTGGAGGAGGAAGGGCGAGGCGCGCGATAACTGGCGAGCGTCGGAGCAAGCTCACCCTACGGGAGCGCTGTACGCTGTGTAACCACAGCTGGCGCAGCGACCGGCAGAGCCTGCGGCGACGAGGATGTGACGTGAACACTGTAGGTGCCCGCGGTCGTTCAGCGTATTTTAAGTTATGTCATACCTTACTGTCCACTCTAGCATATACAACGATTGGCTTAGCCCATTCCACCCCTGTCGTATAAGTTTGCGGCGTTCGTCTGCCCTGGTTCAATTCCTTGGGCTGAGATCTGCTCCGCCAGCTGCCGCAACTATTCCAGCTGTGTAATTTCTGTTTATACTAATTTCTACTAATTATATGACCGCAACTTTTTTTCATAACATACATTATTGTACAGCCTTGCAATTTTTTAGCAGTATCGTGCGAGTGCTGAGCGCCCCCTCTCCCCCCCCCCCCCCCGATATATGGTGGCGTCTAATATTCTCCACTCTAAGGCAAAATGGTGTTAAAAGGGTGTGTGGTTCGTCCTTTTGGGGACTAATGGGGCTGCCACAACCATTAATCCCTTTAAGGACTAATGGCACCGGGTCTAACAATTAGTGTCCACAGATCACCTCAATTGACAAATATTTAGTCCTCACATTTACACCCTACCGGGCAACAGTTAGTCTACACAGTTGCACCGCGCCGGACGAACGGTCGGTCCACTCACATACTCCATTCGAATGAACTTTTTATCCTCAGTTCAAGTGATCCGTTAATCCCCAGGAATGATTTTCTAGTAGTGATGCAGAACTATCGATGGTACTATCGATACTATCGATAGCTGAGTCACTATCGAACTATCGATGGCATGAAAGAACTGTCGATAGTGCTACCGATAGTAAATTCGACAGTAATATCGATAGTATACAATCAACCGCGCGAACTCATTGAAGCATAAACTTGGTTACCTGAGTTCGTGGTATATAGCTGAGCAGGAGGAGCAGGCTGAAGGGCAAGAAGGTTGACAAGTTTGTGTTTTTTTACCTGAATGCTTGGCTGGCATATGATAATTAGCTTAAAACTGTTCAGCTGTAGCGGAAGGGCCGCCGTTACATGCGGCGGAACTGCTCGGCTTCAAATTTATATTGCTTTTTATGATTTCAAAATAAAAAAATAACAAGAGATAAGCTTGTTAATTGTATGGTGTAACTGGTTGCTATTGAATATGAATTTATTGATCGACATATTTCGCCATTTTCACTCCAGAAGTAATCTATTCCTCTTGCGAATAATTGCTCATCAATTTTGCTCAAAATTGCTCATCAAATTGCTCACCAGCAACAGCATCGTTATGCGCACCATATCGATAGTACACTCTTAGAAAAAAAGGCATTCATATTCACTAACAAAATACTAATAGTAAGATGCAGGTTAGTGAAATACACTACCTTGTCAGTAAATGAATTGTTGTAACTCGAATGGTTAGTCTGTTACTAAATTGTTGGCAACCGCACCAGCGACTTAGTTACCATACTTACTAACTCTAGCGGACTGCACTTAGCCAAGTAGAGGTTTACGTCTATTTCGTTTATATGTGCGTTTACAATGCCATGTCACGTTGATCGTACCGCGAAAGCATCTATATAAGGTGAAATAAAAAAAATGGCATGGCTTGTAGCACCAATTAACAACCGCAATTTATTTAATTACCACGGTAAGTATGCATCATAACAGCGTAGATTGAGGCATGAGCGGATTGTAAGCGAGAACACACACAAGCACACACAGAATATCAAGGCTTCTACTCACGCGCAATCTACTCTAATAGCAGCTTGACGGCTATTTATGTACCAACTTTGGAATAGCAGACACTGTACCGGTTAGCACTCATAGAATTTAGAAAGATAAACGATTATTTTTTACCCAGCGTATTGTATCCTAGTGCTAGTACATATGTATGCCATCACGTATCGCGATACTATTATTCCAACATAATCTCCAAAACTGAAGTTTTGCCTAAAATTTCCATAAAACTGTCACAATTACGGCATAATAAACTACGTCATCTACGAAGCATCTGGCAGCATAGGCATTTTAGTAGTATACTTAAAGACACTAAGAAAGGCTCCCCGGTTAGTAAAGGCAAAATTTACCAGCTTTACAAGCTGCTGGGTAGTAAAGGGATGTCGCGAAGGCTTGAAAATATGCTCGATACTAGTAAATGCATTCATGTACTAACTACTAACTTGTTTCTAAGAGTGCATTATCACTATTATATATTACCGATGGTACTATCGATTGTACTATCGATAATTTAAGATACATGTATTTAGATACTATCTCAGATACTCTTTGGGTATCTTGTACCTGTATCGCGATACGTCTCGCAAGACGAGTATCTGTATCTGTATTTCCGATACATTCAACAATGTATCGTGTATCTTAAGATACAAGATACTCCTATAGGAACACCGCCGTACGAAACAACAATCGCTGGCTCAGCTCCGCTTCTCAAGCTGGTACTGGTGCTACTAAACCGCCTCAATAAAACTCAGCGCAGTGACATAATTTTATTTTTCCGCCAGAGTCCACCAGTGAAGGCAGGCAATGAAGTGTGCGCGTCCGTTTTGGTGGAGCAGAGCAACTTGACAGCGCTCGCGTAGTCACGACAGAACAAGCGTGCGAACGTCTAGCTTAGCTCACGTGCCTTTCGATTTCTCGATTTTTTTTACTTGTGTACTTACCCTTATCCACTATCCAGCGCCACGTACCACAATGCGTGCGGCGATTATCGCGCAAATTCTGATGCCGCTCCCCTGCGTAGTGCTTCGTTACGAAATCTGAAGTATAGGGTTGCTTTGCGTGTCGTGGCTTTCACACACAAGCGATTTGAAGGATCTTGTGGATGTAAGTTCGACTTACATGCGATTGACTTATGTGCAAATAAGATCCTAGCTATAGCACCACTAGTACCGATGCTAGATCTAATAGATGAAGCGCTTATCTAAGAGAATATATGTTCGTGTACCGTATCTTTTTCTTCAGGGACGTAGCCAGGGGAGGAGGGGTTCAACCCCCCCCCGAAAATTTTCAGTTTTGCTTGCGTACATACACGCGCACATACAAACGCACGCACGAACATACATAAAGTATAGTTGCACCCCCCCCCCCGGAAAAAATTTCTGGCTACGCCCCTGTTTTTCTTCCTGCTGTCAATCCAATCCCGGCCGCGGCGGTCGCATTTTCGATGGAGGCGACAATACTTGAGGCCCGTGTACTTCGATTTAGGTACACGTGTAAGAACTCCAGGTGGTCAAACTTTCCAGAGCCCTTCACTGCGGCGTCTCTCATAATTGTATCGTGGTTTTGGGGCACTAAACCCTAACAATTATTATTATTATCTTCCTGCTATGTTTATCCAAAGAGTTTATGAAATCATAACTTGATTGTTAGCACAAGTGCTTTCTTAGTTGTCCTTCTCTTGCATCCCGTGCATTACCTAGGGATCTGAACTTTTTTTTTCCGGTCTAGTCGCACAAATATGCCTCTTGTAACGTGCTGTCAAAATAAGCTCTCTGCTTTATTCTTACATTGAACTGTCTGCTTTATTTCTGCTACTGTTTGCACGTTTATATTTCACTTTAGCTTACTGTTCTGCGAAGGTGATTTTGAAAACAAATATGTAATCATGTGGGTGCGCACTGAGTATGCAGTACCAAACATCTTGCTATCTGCTTAGTAAAACAGCGAGATTGAGTTTGCATGATAATTATGGAAATAATTATCAGCCCCTCTTAAAGTTGTTAGGAAGGGGATTCGAGAAACATTGCTATACCAAATGATCTCTTTTTCTCATGAGCATCCCAACGAGCCGTTTCAGTCAATTTTTGATAGGCATCAAATATTTTTATTGTCTTACATTAACAGGTGAGTTCAAGATACTTCATGCTTAATTGTCATAGCTATTAAGGGTGCCGCCTGTATCGTGTATCAATACTTATTCACGATGAATGTTTGATACAGAACGACTTTTCTATTTTATTTACATATATTTGTTTTCCTTTCTAGGCCTCTCAAATTTTTTAACACGAAAGTGTTTTATGCCGGGGTCCACCAAGCACATCCGTCACGGATATGACGTTGATAAAATGGACGCTAACGGGTAAGGAAGAAAAAAACCAAGAAAAAGATACCCCGCCGGGAATCGAACCCACGACGTTGCGGCCGCGACGTCAAGCGCCCGACGCCCTACCGACTAACCTAACCCGGGAGATGAGAGACACGGCGCGAACGCGCCTTATATCTTTCACACATTCTCTTTCGCGGCGGGCGGAGCGAGGCGGTGCCGCCGTCTGTGAGATGTGAAAAGAAGTAATGCTTCACGATCGACACTTACTAGCGCTTACTCCGAGATTGCACGCGATATCGGAGGTCATGGTTAAAGCGTCTCGATACCAGAGAGGTAGACTGGCCGCGCTGGCGTCGCCGAGGCACCATTGACGCAGTTACATTATTCGCCTTTGGCTTCGTGTTAGCGTGCGTCGGCTCATCGGAGTAGTGCAGCTTCCACGTGCACCGACGGGATTTCTCCGCCGCCGTCTGCTTCAATTGCGAGAACACAGACTAACAAAACTGCTGCAATACGCGTTGCAGAAGGGACGCGATTTCGACGGCCGAATGTGGTGCCTTGGTGGAGCGAGAGCAGCGCCTGCGAGACAGAAACCAACGGGACGCACGCGTTTGCGGCTCAGGCTACGAACCTCTACCTCCCGTGTTGCTGAAGCGCAGTGTGTGTTAGTGTGTGCGTGAGCACAGGCGTCGGTCACCCATTGCTAGAAAGCGCACCCCGTGCAGTTTCTCTCCTTAATTGACGACGCTTTGAAGAAGTGCATACCGGGTACCAGTGTTCATTATGAGCTTGTTGATATCATCCTTACGCGGGATTCACGATTCTCTGTGTCCAAATATATGTTCACACCGTCAGCTACCACAGCGATTTAATCATGATCATGGGCGTTAGTCGTCGCGATAGAGACATGCTGTCAACATGGGTGCATCCCCGTCAAACGGTGCTATAGCTGCCAAACACGAATAGACATTGTACAAGCTCTCATATATCACTACACAATAAGCACTACTTCTGTGAAGACACGTTTCACTTTCGTGTTATACCGATTCCTATGACGGAGGGATCAGCCATGTTTTTTTTTTTACTATTACTAATCGCCAGTTAATCGAACATATAGGTGGTAATACCGTGAATGGCAGCGGTGTGCTGCGACGATTTGTGCAACTATACTGCCACGCGCTCTGATTTCTTTATTTTGGTGTGATCGGGTTTAAACTGCAAAAACATTATTAGCAGCGCTCAGCTCAAGCCACGCCGCGATGTTTCGGAAGCTTCGCGGTTGTTTCAGATTGTTCTGCTGAGATTACGCGCGAATCCCAGCCGCGGCGGCCACATTTCGATGGAGGCGAAATGCTCGAGGCTCGTGTACTTAGTTTTAGGAGCATGTTAAAGAACCCCAGGTGGTCGAAATTTCCGGAGCCCTCCACTACGGCGTCCGTCATAATCATGTCGTGGTTTTGGGATGTAAAACCGCAACAATTATTATTAAAATTATGTGCAGGACGCGAGCACTGTAGTTCATTTGGGAGCTTACGCGAGCACAAGCGGTTAACGCTGGAAGGTTCGATCGCTGATGTGACCACGCGTTCCGTCTATGATCAGAATACCGAAGGCCTGCGACATTTATTGCCGCTATCAGTGTACAGAGTGCTTTGCTTGTATTATGAGTTACTTAGTTTTCTGGGCACCAGTTTGCCCAATGAGCAGTTTCGTCTCTACCAGAGTGACTGCCGCCTTCTTTATCCTCACCACCACTTGACAATACAATAGGTATTAGGCATTTCTGGAGTGAAAATATTCTCTCGTTGAAGAAAAATTGTTAAACGATTGCACGTTAGGGGATATAATGATAACGAACGCTTTACGCCAGCAGATAAGTAGAACATGAAAAGTCATTGCAGCTTTATGAGCTCGGCGCATACACAATGCGTCACGAAAAATATCGCCAGCAACGTTGTTGCTACTGTACACCGGTGATTCGGTATTGAGTGAACGGTCTTTTACAGACAAGGTAAAACTCCACACCGGTATTTGCACCATCGTGCGAAGGCTTCTTATTGAAGTTCTTGCGATTAGATGGCAACCCGCTAGCGGGTTGGCAAGCTGAGCAGCGACTACCATCAATTAAAAAATGACAATCAAGAGCCGCTGTCAGTGAAGAGCTGTCCTGTTAAGCAGCCAAAACAAACCCCACTAAGTTCTGTCGGAAGTAAACTAATGCACTTGGATCAAGAAGGTCAATACTTTTGAAATACTAACGCACATTTCATTAAAATGAAACAAAATTGGTCACATTAAAAAATTTTCAAGCAAACCTTTTCCTGCATAGGCGTTCGCTACTACATTAGGGCGTCTATAATAACAAATTTGCGAATGTATCGAAGTATCTTAAGATACAATTGGCAAGTATCGTATCGGATACAATTATTGCGGTAGTATCTTGTATCTCCAATACTTCTTGCCTGAGTATCTTGTATCGTATCGCGATACAATTTCAAAGTATCTTTGCCCAGACCTGTTTATGGTTAGTACTACTATCGATAGTTTGTTTACACTATCGATAGTTTCAAATAAACTATCGATGCTATCGATAGTCAATTTACCGACACTTCTGCATCACTATTTTCCAGTCACTTTCCGCAAGGCTTTATACTTTTCTCACGTGCATTTTTTCCGCGGTGAGCAACAAATGGCGCGGAAAGAACACGCGAAAAAATATTTAGTCATGCGGGTTTCATTGCTTGCACAGTCAATGCGACAACGAAAGACAAAAACAGGGCAATGAAATGTTTTATTTTTCAATAGTAATATTAAGTTTATGCTTCCTTTCAGTGAATTCACTGTTAAATGTCCAATACAGGACCACCAGCGTTGCCATATCTCGTAGAGATATGGCTGCTCCAACGGAAGCGATAGATGACTGGCATCGCACGCGCCAGCGCACAGATAAGTCTGCACATTGTGGACAACGGCTGCGTCCTGCAAAGCACAACAAGATTGCAAATAGTTAGTCACACGCGACAGATAGTTTGAAGATGAGCGCACACGGCAAATAAGTGCAAGGTGAAATAAAAACACACGTTTAAAATATGGCATCAACTAATTTCACCGTGATGTCATACATAATCAAAACCACATTTCGAGCCACATAGTGCAGCTCAAGTGCGGCAGCCGCAGCCATCCCGCCGAGGAACCGCCAACGTGTCGGCGAGTTTTCTGCGAGCGGCGTCGTACAGCTCGAGGAACCCCGAGAGCCGCCGCTGCCGCCAGCGAACCGACGAACCTCGAGCGAGCGGCAGTAAAGCGAGCGAAAGCGGGGCCGCGCCACGAACGGCGACGAGCTGCTTGCGAGCGAGCGACGAGGAAGCAGGCGGTAAAGGCGACCAATTTCTACTGAGTTCGGAAGCACAGCTAAAGTCGGCTAGCTAAAGCCCACGCCAGCCCTCGCGGTGTATTTCACACGCTGGATATCCAACACGATTGAATTGCCGGCAATCGCGATTAGTTTCGATGGGCGCGACAAGCACGGCAGAATAAAGAGTGATCACTTACTTGTGAAAGGATCCAGCGCCTATTGCTTCCCAGAGTCAGATTGAAAGATCCGATGGGCCTACTGTCTCCTTAGCCGCCATTCCCAGCAGGTGGTGACGCAGTGCCGTCGTGCCGTGACTAAGCCGGAGAAATGCGGGGGTGCTATCCTGGACACTGTCAAATTCCGCCATTTTGTAAAATTGCATAATGATAGCATTTTAAGCCTATCGGAGAGGCTATAACAGCCCTTCGGGCCAATCAGACTGGACCAATGGCGGAATTCGATATCACGGCGGAATTTGACGATGTCTAGAATGGAACCCCAGTGCGGCGTGTGGACACCAGCTCCACACTACATATGCGCGGCGAAACGTAAAAGCGGCACCACACGCTCATCCACGTCCAAGGCGCCGCGGCGTAGTTCCTACATCGCCGAACTATAATTGTCGAGCGCGACACAACCGCCAACACGCCGCCACGAACACAGCAGAGTGTGACGTTGGGTGAGTTGGTGCATGGCTTAATGAAATATTTGTGGCGCAACTGAGACAAGCAAGAAAACTAGAGAAAACAAACTGGCGCCCTATCCTGTCTTCTCTCTTGTTTTCTTGCTTGTCTCAGTTGCGCCATCAATATTTTATTAAAACAAATGGGAAGACTCATAGAGTTTCCTATATATACACTAGAGGAAACTCTGGCGCTAGTTTCTATGGGAGCTGCAGCAGATGGCGCTTCAGCCAGCGTGGGAGCAGCATGCCACCGCGCAGCAGCATGCCCAGCGTGAGCCAGCATGCCACCGCGCAGTAGCTTTTTTGGGGGGCACGCGGGCACTTCAGAGTCCGGGGTAGCTAGTAACAGGGAAAACAACCAGGACTCTTTGACAGGTAGTATTGGGAAAAACCAGAAAAAAGGTAAAAGAAAAAGGGATAAGGCGCGTGTTGCAATTAGTTACATAAACATGCAGGGTGGCAGAAAAAAGGCAAAATGGTTAGAGATTGAGGAGCAGTTAAACAAAGAACAGATATATGCGTTTATGCGGTTACAGAAACACACCTTAGAGACTTGGAAGAGCCACCACATATTGAAAATTATGTTTGGGACGGGTGCAACAGGATCATATCAGAAAGGAAAGGTGGGGGTGTAGGAATGCTAATTCACCGCGGCGCCAAATGGGTTAGAGTGAAACAGACGTGTTCAGAGCACCTCTGGGTTTCGGGCACAGTAGGTGGAAAAGAACGTGGCTAGGGGTTGCCTACTTGTGGACGGGAAATAACTGCAGAGGAAAGAATCAGGAGATAGTGGATTGCATGAGTGAGGATATTAAGGAATTGGGTAATGGGGCCGAAATCATCCTTCTAGGGGACATGAATGCCCACATACACGACCTTGACGGATATTCAGACACCAATGGGAAGTTATTACTAGATCTCTGCGAGCAACATAGTCTGGAGATAGTTAACACGGGGCCTAAATGTGACGGCCAGATCACTTGGGAAGTCGGAAACAAACAGTCAAGTATTGATTATTGTCTCATGTCTGAAGGAATTTATCACAAACTGAGAGAAATGAGAATAGACGAGGAAGGGATTAAAAGCTTGGGTAGTGATCATAAACGAATAACATTACAAATGGGATATAAAACTGGAAATGAGAGCATAGAATCAAAGTCTGGCACCACGTATTTAAATGACAATTAATAAATATAGCCACAATAGTCGAGGAAGAAGTAGGCAAAATACCAGGCAAGGACTGGGAGTACAGTGAGCTGTTAGATCTAATGACGAAGAGATAGGAGAAGAAGAAAACTATTTGCTGGAAAGGAAAGAGGAAGCCAAAAAGTTGGTGGAACAAGGAAATCCGGGAAGCGATCGAGAAGCGGCGTGAAGCATCACGGAATCATAGAAGGGCAAAAAATTCGGCAGATCCCACGTATCGTGAGAGTCGATGTTATGCGAAGCATGCGCGGGATGGTGGCTGTGGCGTAATTTTTCACATTGAGCGAGACGTTAAGTAATGACGCTAGAGAAATGTGGAAGTGGTAACGCGCACTCATAGGCTTATGACTCGCATATGCATTATAAGACCAGTTGTTTACAGTTGCGTAGCGATGCCAACAGCAACATGGGTGTTACCATCACCAGACGCGGTAAACTAATATGTAGTGCTTATTTTCTTCAATACTAAATAGCGCGAATCCGAACAATACAAAGACGAAACACAAAGGCACAGGAGAGGCGTTACTCGCAACTAAGCTTCATTCAGAAAAGTTCCCCTTGATATACACACAGCCAAGTGGCACACGCAGGCACACTGCACGTACGTTACAGTCACAGTTGCAGTTGGGTTACAGTTGTTATGCTTATACTTATCTGTTATGACGGGAACGCACGCACGTTTCACGAACCCGTGTGCATGTGTAGAAGGGGTTCTTGACAGTTCTTGGACAAGGTCATCATCACCGTGATCAGTGAGCACCAGTAGCTCGACCGGACTTTTTAATCGGATCCGTTCATGATCGCGGCTAGGAGAGGTCTAAGTCTAGTGAAGTGCGAGGTATAGTACAGCTGGTGGAAATCCTGGATGCCTCTTACGATGAAATGATCTATGACGCCTCCTGTCCTGCACGTGGCAGCAAGGTCTTTTGATACCCTGTCCACATTCAAGCCGTCTTTCACGCAGTATAAAGACCAGTCGTTGTTGGGTCTTGATAATTCAATGTAGAAGTCACCGATAATGATGACCGGCCTGGTTCTCTCGGCAGATTTATTGTAGGAAGCATTACCCCGGTTTTTCGTAATCGTCGTGGTCCACATTGCGGACCACGTGAACGAGTGCATGATAATTGAGCGTCTTCCAGGGGTGTTCTGCATTCAGCTTCCTCAATTCCCTAGTGTCCGCCACGGTGGTGTAGCGGTTACGGTGCTCGGCTGCTGACCCGAAGGTCGCGGGTTCGATCCCGGCCGCGGCGGTCGCCTTTCGATGGATGCAAAATGCTAGATGCCCATGTACTGTCCGATCTCGGTGCACGTTAAAGAATACCAGATGGTAAAAATTAAAGCCCCTACAATTATTACTATTGTCACTTCCCTTGCGTGTCAATGTGTGTGTTCGCGTTTACTGTGTGGTTGAGACTTTGTATCACCTGTGGCACATACCCGCATAACATAAGCTCTGGTATGCGGGTATGTGCCACACGTGACTGAGAGAAAGGGTTTCATGACGTACGCGACAGGTATTTTGCGTTATTCATGTCATGACCAGTCAATCGTGTTCACCATACACTTATCCCCTGCTATGCAAATTTTGGTACATTAGAAGTTATGGAGACGACCAGGAGAGCGCCCAGACGTAGGCGGCTAGATAGATAGATAGATAGATACGTAGATAGAAACGCCCAAAGATAGATACGTAGATAGAAACGCCCAAAGTGCCTGAGGTTCGCTAAGAAATGCTTCGCATTTAAAAGGACAAGCGACCGCAGGACGAAGTCAGCGAAATATGGGAAATATATCTAGAGAAAAAATCCATTGTACAGAAATTGGTCGAGGCAAAAATTAAAGGCGAAAGTGAACGCTGGGTGACAGAGATTCACGAAAAAAAGGAGGCCGCACCTAGGATATTTTGGAGCCACATAAAGGCGCTAGGTAGGAAGTCTGTCACAACGCAACAACATATTCTCGATGAAGGAGGAATCAATTGGAAGGGTACAAAGCGCTAGGTTACATTCGAAAGGTAACAGCCGATTCGTTTAAAAAGAGCGTCCAGGGGATTTCCCCGGAGAGTAAAAGTGTGGCGGAGAGCAACCGAGGAAGAGCTAGTGCTGGAGAATTTCAATTGGAAAAAGGCTGAAGGAAAAATTCCTAAGCGCACTGCCGCGGGTTTAGATAGGATTCCCGTTAGCCTCATTAACGAACTAGGAAATAGCACTAAAGAAGCACTGCTGAAAGCTGTAGAAAAATGCTTAAAGGACAGGCAAATACCGGATAGTTGGCGAAAAGGTAGAATGAACTTAATCTATAAAGGCAAGGGAGAAAAGGATAACATTCGCTCGTATAGACCACTAACCATTACATCGGTACTATACAGGTTGGCGATGCGAGCAGTAAAAATGAAAATAGAAAAGTGGGCAGAACACAACGATATTTTGGGACAACTCCAGAATGGATTTCGAGTCGACAGGCGGTTAGACGATAACCTGTTTGTTCTCACTCAGTGTATAGAAATATCTAAAATAGAAAATAGGCCCTTGTACATGGCTTTTCTAGACATCACTGGGGCGTACGACAACGTTAATCAGGAAATTTTGTGGGATATATTGAAAGGAATGGGCATAGGCGACGACTGTATACAGCTTTTGAGGGAGATATACCGAGAAAATACAGTTTTCATAGAATGGGAAGGAATGAGTAGCAAAGAGAACGTTGAGATTAGCAAGGGGCTGAGACAGGGATGTCCTTTGTCCCCGCTGTTATTCATGCTGTACATTGTGAATATGGAAAAAGCGCTAGAAGGTAGCAACTTTGGTTTTAATCTGTCACACAAACAGGGCGGCGTGATGATTGAACAGAAGCTTCCAGGATTTTATGCTGACGATATTGTCTTATTTGCTGACAGTCGAGAGGATATACAGCAGCTGGCGGATATATGCGGAAGGGAAGGGGAAGCTCTAGGACTAGGATTTAGTGTAACAAAATGTGGATTGATGGTATTCAATGACCCTTGTGATCAGGCGGTGTCAATACAGGGCCAAGAAATACCGAGGGTGAGCGAATACAAGTACCTCGGAGTATGGATAAATGAGGGTGACAGGTACATGGAGGTACAGGAAAAAGCCTCAGCAGCAAAAGGAAAGATGAATGCTGCAATAATGAAGCACAGAGCATTGTGGGGATACAATAGGTACGAGGTGCTTCGAGGTCTGTGGAAAGGTGTAATGGTTCCGGGGCTTACTTTTGGGAACTCAGTGGTGTGCATGAGGGCAGAGGTGCAATCGGGAATGGATATAAATCAAAGGACTGTGGGACACCTCGCGTTGGGTGCTCACGGGAAGACGACAAATGAGGCTGTAAAGGGCGATATGGGGTGGGCAGGTTTTGAGGCGAGGGAGGCTCAGAGCAAAATAAGGTTCGAAGAAAGGCTAAGGAATATGAAGGAGAATAGATGGGCAGAGAAGGTGTTCCGTTACTTGTATAGGAAGAGCGTGGACACACAGCGGAGAAAAAGAACTAGGAGGCTCACTAGTAAATATACGGCTGGTAGTGTAAGCAGTATGTCAACAAAGAGCGTTAAGCGAAAGTCAGAGAGGCGGAGAGGATTTACTGGATGGCAGCTATGGAGAAAAAACCGGCTTTGAGTAACTACCGAAAGGGCAAAAATGAAATAAGGAGGGAGGCATTTTACGATAATTCAATGGGAAGCGCTTTACTGTTTGAAGCGAGATCGGGTTGCCTTAGAACGGGTAGTTATAAAGCGAGATTCAGTAAAGAAGAAGAACAATGCACGTGCTGCGGGGAAGATCAGGAAACGGCGGAGCATGTTCTGATTGAATGTGGAGACATTCACCCAGGTGTACGTTTGGGCACGAGCATACATGACGCCTTGGGTTTTAGAGACAATGGAAAGCTGAACACACCCGCGATTGAAATAAGTAAGAGACGGTTAGAGTATTGGTGGCAGAAAACTAGAGAGAAAGGACAAAAATAAATAATGGAAAAAAAATAAGGACATTCTGCCGTAAAGGGCACAGAACGGAGCTGAAAACTTAAGGTTTTTTTTTTCTTCTGGAGTAAAATAGTTTTAATTGAAGTAAAGACACTAGGCCAACGCTAAAAAAAGAGTAAAGGTTTTTTTTTTCTCGAGCCTGGCACCGCCCCGTTTTAAAGGGGACGCTCATAGGATCCATCCATCCATCCATCCATCCATCGAATGATGGGTATAGTACACGGATTTGTCTAAACTTCGTTCTTTTGGCTTCGTGTGGCTCCGTGTGGCCTGGGGGCGCTTTGTCACAAGACGAAGTTCATCAAATCTTCAGCAGTTACACTTCACCACCTCAATCTTTTTAGGTTCACCAATTCAAATGGGCTCACGAAGTTCACAACGAGCCATTCTTTTATCCAAAACAAATGTCAAAACACAACAATAAACAAAGCCACGAGTGCGTTTGAAGCCGCAAGCACGAAGGTTAGGTAAAAGGTTCAGCACCATTCTCATGGTCGCTGAACGATCGCAGCGCTAGAGTTCACTCTGGGAAACTCGCTAGAGGAAACTCTATGGGAAGACTGACCTAAGATGGAGGAGAGCGGTTAGTTCGCTTGACAGCGGTGTGCACACGGAACTTATCTCTGCACACGGCCTGCATCTCCCGCGCCGTTTGCTGCTTTTGCAAACTAACGGGTTTGCACACGGCACGCGTCCCTCTCTGGTTGCTCCTTCAACTGTCTATCCGTTCATAGCGCGCGCCAATTGGGCTCCTTTACTCCTGTTTTTGGTAATTTTGCCTTAGAGTGTAGAAAGGTAACGACATCTGCCGACGATGCGCAAGCGCACAACGCACACTGAACTGCGAGTGCCGTCTGCTACGCTGTTTACTTCAGCATAACATTACGTACAATCTTTAAGTGAACAGCGCCGTACAACGGAGCACATCTGAGGAATGATCAAGAGTATGCGCATGCGCGCTATGCGCAGCCAAGTGCCAGTGTCCTCGGCTGTGCTGTTCTGATAGGCGCATTCGATACCGTTGCTTTCCGCTGCGTTATCAGTCCCTGTTTTTTTTTTATGAATGCCATGCCATAGGCTGGCAAACTCACTCATGAGTGGACTCACTCAGACTCAGATCGGGCCGTGAGTCTGAGTCTGAGTGAGCTCGGGTGAGTCTCCGGCTGAGGAAAAATTTAGTGAGTCTGAGTCCGAGTGAGTCCGGTTGAGGAAAACATCGGTGAGTCGGAGTCCGAGTGAGCTCTAAGCGCAAAATATATTTCTTGAGTCAATCTGAGTGAGCTCCATCATTTATTGCCGAGCTATGGTCCTATCTACTCATGTTCAGCATAACTATCAGCCTTATATCGGCTGAAGTTTATACTCAAGCCTGTTCCCTCGTATCTCACGCCCTCGCGTTCATGCGCACTTCAATACTTATTGATCAGACGTCAGTAGTGTGGTGGGGTGGGGGGAGGGGGGTTGTGCCATGACCTCCTCCCTCAAATTTCACTGGAAGTTCTCGACAAAAATGTCCCGTGTGAGTCGGATATTTCATGAAAATGTCCTTACTGGATTGGGACTACTGATAACTCGTATTTGAAGGTACAAGATCAAATGGCGTATCGTACTTAGAGCATCGATTATGTGAGGCATTGGCGTTAAATGGCATTGACACCGCGATCCAAAAAGCTAATTTTACGCTGACGCACTCATGGGTAGACTCACTCAGGCTCATTCAGACTCAGGTCAAGCCGTGAGTCGGAGTCTGAGCGAGTCCGGCTGAGTAATGTGCTGGTGAGTCCCGAGTGAGTCCGGTTGAGAAATAAATATCACAAAAGAAAGAATTGATGAGGCCTCAACGCCCATATGCAGTGTCCTGTCACATCGTCACCATCATTTTTTTTGTCCAGTACAGGACGAACGTCTCTCCAAACTGTCTCCAATTACCCTGTGTTTTGCCACCCAATATGGTCACAATAATCCTAATCTCGACATATAAGGCAAATTCCTGCTGTCCTCAACAGTTTGGATGGAGCTCACTCAGACATCCATTATGTAACTCTAATGAACTTTTGTTTGACATGCACATTATGGCTTGCCTGTGCTTCCTCTTGAGTAAACTAGAATATCAATAGCGCCGTTTGCTCTCTCATTCACATGGCTACCTTGCAGTGGCGTAACCAAAGGGTCTCTCCCCCCTCCCCTCCCCCGAAATTTTCATATTTTGTATGTGTACATATACGCGACACATATAAACACATGCACGAACATGTGCAAATGGCGTTCGAAACCTCCCCCTCTTCCCCACCAAAAAAAGGAAAAAAAAATTTCTGGCTACGCCTCTGCCTACTTTCCTCTTAACGTTACGCCTAACATCACATACTTCACGGTCCTCAACTTCGCGAGTTTCCTTGCTAACCGAACCTTGCTAACTGTAGGCTATACTAATAAACTAGTAAATAAATATGTTCAGCACCATATGACCTGTAGAACGCAATGAGTGTACACATTCACTTCCAGAGATAGCCGCAGGATGACAATCATTACATTGGTAGGGCCTGCTGTATACACTCGAACCATTCATTCATTATTCTGTAAATTTCCATCTCGTGGTCATGGTTACTTATGGTCAGCGTCAGGGTAAACTTAGCACTTTTCGCTGCCATATTGTTTACACTGCCTGCCGTATATACTTGTTCGTGAGCCTGTTTTTTTTTTTTTCTCCAATGTTAGTGAATGCTCTTTCTACGCCTGAACACTACATCTGCCCATCTGCTGTCTTTCATATTCCTGTCTTCGAACCTCATTTTGCTGGCGATTTCATATCGCCATTTGCAGCCACATTTGTCGTCTTGCACGACATTTGCGACCGTTGCCGTAAAGAGCCTGATAACTAGAGCAGTAGTTTTTCTGTTGTTGTATATGGTAGCATTTTACGTTTCATTACAGAACTACATGCGTAATAACGAAAACGGTGGTTTAAAGATACGAACAAGAGAGTTTTCAGTAGTAAATTTATTTATTTTTGAGCCAGATGCTACCAAGGCTTTGTCGCAGCGCAGTGAGCTTGGCGAACACACTGGGCGGCCAGTGTGTTCAGCAGCAAGTGTCAATACGCGTTCCCATGTGACGCTCGAAGCGCACTGAAGTATGACATGGGTATAAAAACAATGCAAAGATCAAGAGTAATATATTTCTTTTCAATGTTGTGTAAAACACTTTCTTTATGAGTTAGTAAAACAGTGCAAGTTAAACGTTCTAAAACCAGACGGTGTGTTGAATCTAGACAACAACACACTTTTAATCTTTTCATGAAAATCTGATGTGGTCTCTAACTTTGTCTCATTCGTACGGCCACCTTCCTACAGGATTGAATCCTTCCGTTTCACCTGACTCAAAGAGAAGAAAAGGAAACGATGGGCTGGATTTCTGTTCGCGCCCACCAAGTCGATCCAACAGAGAATGAAAGCCAAGTGTAGCTAGACTGATTGGTTTATTTTACTGAAATAAAATACTTAAGTAAAGAAAAATTAAACTGGACGAAGAAACAACTAGCCGCAGGCTGTGTCCGGAACCGTGTGTTGGTACTACGCGTGCGACGCCGGTTTCACCAATTCAGCCACGGGATCAGTGTGTGTGTGTGTGTGTGTGTGTGTGTGTGTGTGTGTGTGTGTGGTGTGTGTGTGTGTGTGTGTGTGTGTGTGTGTGTGTGTGTGTGTGTGTGTGTGTGTGTGTGTGTGGTGTGTGATTGATATTGGTCCGCCGACACCGGGCAGCGACACTCCGAAAATGTCGCAAGCACGATGCCTGCGTTTACTTATAGTATGATACCGATGCGTGTTGTGAACTAGCGTACGGAGGCCCCGATGCAATCTCGGCACGAGCAACGGCTACGCAGTTAACAAAGTACACACTGCGCGCACAGACAAAGGTGCTTATTCGGGGCACTAAAAGGGCATGAACAAACAAACCGGAAGTGCCCTTCACATACTCTGTTCCCTTGCACTGAGCATTTCATGGCACGTCAACCAGTCGAAGCACCACAATCTAGAATGGGCACGTTTCTTTATCGCCGCTTTTTCACTTCTTTGAGGAACCTTGCGAGTTCAGTCGTCAAACAAACGTGGCAGCCGCGATGAACGACAGGCACGATGCTGCGGCCCACCGGTGTGGCGCGGCCGCCGCTTGGCTGCTGCAGGTCGAGTCGAACGTGTAGGAGGCGCAGTGCTCGTGTATCAGCGGCCCCGACATCTTCTCCGTGTAGGTGCGGAAGAAGTCGCGCCCTTCCTCACCGCACAGCTCCGGCATGTGCACGTAGTAGCAGTGCACGTACTCGTTGAATGTGCTGCGTCACCGGAAGAGAGCAGTCGTCAATACATTACGTCCATGGGCTTTCCGTACCGTTACATAATCAGAAAACAAGCGGTGTTTCATGCCTTGGTAAAAGCTGCGCTCTCAGTATGACCATATCTATGGCATTTCGTTTCTATGGCGCACCGACACATGCGGTGTTATCGGAGAGTAGACATAACGTAAGTACAGTAAGCCAGATAGGGAGAACAAATGATCAAAAAGGTCAACCACAAAGAAAAGGTTCCTTGTCATTTTCGTTCAAATTAGCGTGTCGTATAGTAAACTGAACTGCTTATGAAAGCCACCCGCCTTGACCGAGTAAGAAAAGGGCCGAGCTGCATAGGCGGTTCAGGCTATAGTTCACACTTGCGACTGGCGACCAAAAAGCGACTCACGGCGATCGATGTTCACACCTGCGTGCGACTTATACCCGTCGCCAAACAGAATTTACGACTGCTGGCATTGCTATTACCCCGCAAAATAAGCTGAAGTCCCATTTCTGCGCACCTGATTGATTCAGAGGTATATGGCTGCAGTAGCGCGACTGAAAGATCGAGCAGCCAGCGTCCGAGCCAAAGCAGTCGCTTTGCAACCAAAGCGGCCATTTGCGGCTGGCTAACTTGGTCGCGCGACCAGTGCCAGTCGCAGGTGTGAATGAGCCTTTAAGGTAGGAAATGCTACTTCTCCGTTATGCATTGAAGTCAATGAAGTGCAGTTCATGTGACCTTTGGAGCATATCGTTCGGAAAGCATGAGAAAAAAAAAAGGGTTCGCCCGCCAGCATTAAGAACAGGTTGTTTTACAATGACTGCAGATGACGCACTAGAAATTTCAGGCTGGAATGTCGGACTTATCGTGATCGATATACTTTATTTTGTTAACGATAGGCACGCATGATTAAACACACAAATCGGTTATCTTTTTTTCAAAAGTTATTTTGGGATATTATTTATTTATTCAAAAAGGGCTTAAGCCCGCTGTACCTTCCGGAGGTGCAGGTGCCTTTTGGTGGTGCACGCAGTCACACGCCGCCGTGCTAAAATTTCATTGAGCAATTTTCCTGAGCTGCTTGGCTGTAAAACAACGCTTACCAATCTGAATTAGCTGTGTGTCGCACGTAGCTTCGGCAGCTTCAGCGCCAAGAAATGAGAGTGGCGTATCATTTTGAACGCGTGAACTCGATCTCAAACTCGTAACGTGATAAGTATTAGTCCAAGCAAATAGACAGCGTATCACTTTGGTTGGGCAGACAGTATTTTTGCGCAGCAATCACACCTACCAGCAGGTCCTTCGGAGACCTTCCTCGACGTTGGCGGCTTCTGTGATGTCGGTGGACGCTTTGGACCACTGGATCATGCTCTTGTATTTCTGCGAGCACTTGCCGCCTTCCACGAACAGACTCTTGAAACACGGAGCCAGCCGTAGGTAGTCTGCAACACAGGGTAATATTTAAAGGACCCCTGAACCACTCGTGTTCAAAGACGAGGGAGTGGTTTCTTTCTCGCCTTCAATACCCAGGCGCTATCTCCACTCATTTCTTCATAAACACGAAGACAATGAAATTGATGGAGGTCGTCCGATTCCAAACAGGGCAGAAGTTCAGGGGAAGGCTTGACGAGGTGAAAAATCCTCGAACAGGTGGTTTCGCTAGAGCCTCGACAAGTGGTCGTGTCTTCTTCCACTTGAAGACCACATGTCTAAACGGTGGCTCTAGTGACACACCCTGTTAAGGATATTTCATGAGACCGCCAAAGTAACTTAATGAGCGTCTCGTGAGCTCGCCTGTTCTCTCCTTAGCATTAGCTAAGCAGACTGTCAATGTATTCCATACTCTTTTTTTTTTACTGTACTCACTTGCGAAACAACGTAACCGCCATTTTATAAGCACGGGGATTTGAATGCACCACCGAATCATCGCAACGTATAGCGAAGACTCTTATGCTTAGCGGTTTTCGCGGGACTGTTCTTGTAATTTTTTTTCCACTGGTCTCGTGCCAAACACGTTGGGTAATGCACAAGCAGTGGCTGCTTCTGGTGCTCCGCTATTTGTGCAATCGGCGTGAAAAGTCCCATCATGGCCTCGTGTAATAGGTTTTAGTCTCTCCAAAGCAAAAAAGTGTCCTTGTTAGCAAAACAGCTCTTTAAAAAAAATAAATGTCGAAGTTTTACGGAATCTGTTCTTTTTAAATATACGTTTATAGATTAAATGCGTATACTGCGTGTAGCATGGGTAAAAAAAATTGAAGGACACTTTGTAAGTTCCAAAGTGTGTTCGGCGAAAGCCTGTGGCCATTCGACTGACTACGCCATGGTATCGGGGGAATCCAAATTCTTGGCTGTTGCGCATCGAAGGACGGACGCCGCCGATGGACGCCGCCGCGTTGCGCAACAGTTTGCACAACGCGCAACTGTTGCTATGCGCCGCTGTGCCTTCACGTAATTGCTGAGAGAGTTTGAGGGGGAGAGGCCACAGCTGGCACCGTGCCAGGGCACGAACGGACAGACGGACGCCGCGAGTACGAGACATTAAAGGCTTTCGCCTTAAAAGCCCTTCGTATCGATGTAACAGACAATTAAGCATGACACATGATTGCAAAGTTAAGCAGGGTTGCGTTAAAAGACATTCCCGGTGGTCCGTCCTTGTAGTATTAAGGTTTTGCATGTGAATTATCTATGATTAGAAGTCCGAAATCACGGCGCACGTTCGAAAGAGGTTAGCGCCTCAGAGAAAGCAATGTACAATGAACGTATACAGGTAAACGCTGCCTATGTGATCCCTTAGACACTGAATTGTGGATACACTCCTAATTACCTAACATGTACTTCATGCACATCTTAAGCAATTCTATGTGGTATAGTCTATAGATTTACACCGTAAGCAATAACGTACGACACACGTGACAAATGCGCACATACAAGATGAATGCAATGCCACACGAATATATCCCGGTATAGCCGGACTCGTGGCAGTTTTCGCTTGCATATTTAAGATAACACTGCAGTCGAACTTAAATGTATCAGGCGAATGTTTTAGAGGGAACTCAGTAAGTATTTTATAGCTTGTGATCAATCGGTCATGCCCGCTGGATTACCTTGAAGAGGCCGACAGTACCTCAGGTTGCATAACTATAGCATAATAATTGAGAAGGTAATTCTAATTATTCAGAAATTACACATATTTATTGAAAATGTCCCCATTGAGAAATTGAAGCCGGACCCAATGTAATGAATTCATACCAATTTAGCCAAACTCCCGTGCTGATTTAGTAGTTCCAAGTAACGCGCAGGCCATGGAAAGCTGAAGTGAAGTGCAGTAATATTCCCGGCAGAACGCTGTGCTCACTCTCAAGAGGCATTTGCAAGTAGTTTGTTAATGTGGTAACTGTTCTTTATGTTTGCCATTCCACTATTTGCCTTTGATAATTTTTCGTTAATTCTAGCTCATCCTCTACTTATTTCTGAAAGGACCCATCTTGATTTAACTGTTTTTGTTACGGCCGAGCAAGCTTGAGGAGCACAAGTTGGAGCGGAGTCCTGTATGAGCTTCTTTCATTCAGCCGCACACGTTGCTCACAAATGCGCCTCATCACATGATGGGAGTCTTATTAACGAAATGATACAGTTCCACGTTTAAGGAGAAATAGCAACAATCGCATCCTTCGCGAGCTGAGTTCCTTTCTCTAACACTTCTGTGTGACCCCGCCTTTTCTGTGGGTGCTAACGTGGCCTGATCAATATCTATCAGTGGTGCACTCAAGAGCCTCTATACACTGCGGAGATGAACTTCGTTCTGAAGCCGCACAAAGGTTGTCGCCGTGGTTGCCGGCGGCACTGATGACTTCGTCGATGACTGCGCCACACCAGCAGAGATAGGCACCTTTTGTGACAAAATGGCTAGTGCGATTCTGGGCTCTTGCGTCGCTCCGTGCTGCATACAGCGACGGTGGCGAGTGAATTTCGGCGCCAGTGAGGACATTTCAATGGTAATATAAACTCGAAGAGCGTACAAATAGTAGTTGATATTTGGGATCACGTAGTAAGAAGATGCCGATTCATTAATTGATAAAGCACACACCTGCCCAATGTTTTCGATAGCCTCAGCTTCTATTATTCAACATGTGAGCTGATTATAATAACGGGTGACATCAAAATATGGTTTTAAATCAGGGGTACCGTACAGCCCCTGCCTTTAGAAGCAAGGAAGCCATCAGCCGAGATCTTGTTCTCAACATTATTGGTTTCTTTGCGCTCCCTGTCTGTCCAACCAGCGCTGGTCCAACGTAATAGATGCAAAGCGGTTAATTTAGCACATGAACATCTTATGCAGCCCAAGCTCGCTCAAACTGCCACACTTTTATGCAGAATACTGACACAGGCGCGCTATGTTTAAATGTTGCGCTTAGGTTGAGCTTCCGGAAGCATCCGCATAGTCATAGTGCTTGCTACTCATGTTTTTTGTGAAAATTGTCAGGTGGCGTTGCAGTCGGTGTCTTCTCTTGAAGATGGAGCTGTGGCTCTCTTCCGCAAGTCTGTGTAGCTGGACAGTCTGAACGGTCAGGCATATATGCAGAAAATCTCTCCCATCACGAAGCTAGCTAGCTTCAGAAGAAATTTTGCGCGAATAAATGCTTTTCATACTTGAGAACACAGGCGTAGCCAGGGGGGAGGGGGTGTTCAACTCCCCCCCCCCCCCCGCAAAAAGTTTCACTAAGATGCATGTGTACATACCGGGTTTTTCAAGAAAGGTGTCCAAAATTCTCAAAAATCAGGGAAATGCGATATTTGTTCGATGCCTTTGCATTTACTTCTTCTGTAGACGCAGGCATCTTAAGATGGGTAAAGACATCATTTGGGACAGTAATTGAGAAAGTTAAATTAATTTTTAATTGGTGGAGTTAGGCGCCTATATCAAATAGGAGAATTGAAGTTCTTCATGCCAAGAACCCATCGCAGCTTTGAGATATAGAAGAAGCGGCCTCTAGTAATTATTGTGGCGCGATGAAATTCAACCAAGTTCGACGGCGAAACCGAAGCACCAATGAGTGCAACAAGCGGACGACCAGAATGACGTCACTGTTCAAGTCAACGATTACAGAGGTGTAGTACTTCCGCGTTCGCTAACGCATGCGCGTCATACAAGCTACAATTCCAACGCAGCCCGCACAAACACACAACGAAGTCGGCTGATGGTTTATATAACGACGCTCACTCATTCTGGACGTCTCAGAAAAATACGGCAGTCGCGCTCTCCCACGTTTCGGTTTCGGCCGCTGAATTTGGGTTGACTTCATTACTTCGCAATTAATACTGTAGGCCGCTTTTTGGAAATCTCAAAGCTGCAATGGGTTCTTCGTATGAAGGAGTTCAATTCTCCCATTTGACATACCCGCCTAACTCCACTAATTAAAACATAATTTAATTTTCTTAATTACTGTCCCAATTGATGTCATTAGCCACCTTAATATGCCTGCGGCTACAGAAGAATTGTGAAGCCATAGAAGAAATATCGCATTTCCCTGATTTTTGAGAATTTTGGACACGTTTCTTAAAACACCCGGTATACACGCATACATACAAACGCACGCACGAACGTACATAAAGTATAATTGGACCGCACCGCCCCCAAAAAAATATCTGGCTACGCCCCTGCTTGGGAAGGTTTCCGCGAAATACAGGGCATTGCTTGACAGATTGTCGAATGTTGATGCTGTCTTGTTACGCACACAACAATACACCGACTGACAAGAGAAACAAGAAGACGGCTCACGGTTAATCACGTGTTTACCAACACAGTCAGTGCCACTCTCAGAGCCCTAAGTCTTGCATTGGGGTCGCTTAATTTTTTTTCTGAAGATACACAAATTTTAAATTTCGCCGGTGACAGACGGCGTAAGTGTTCGGCTCATTCACTCGACAAGCGTCGGATATTACTTTCTCGAAAAATCCAAATGCACAACGGGCTAATTAGCAAGCACTATAATTATTTTTAATTAATTACATTATGTCGTATAAATTTTACGCGACGAATTTAGCCCGCGAACTCCCAAGGCACATGTACTTCGAACATCCAATGGGACGAAATACGAGGGTTTTCCAGTTTCTTTCCTTGACTGCACAAAAACAGCGCTGTGGTAGGGATATAACTGAAACGAGAGAGCGCATTTTTTTACGCAAGTTTGGTAGTGCTTACCTCAAGATACCGATCACCCTCTGATTTCGACCCAAGTGGATATGCCTTCCAAACTCAGCGGCTACAATTCATGAAGGGCAACATGCACCATGAAGAAGTGTATCGAAAATGTGTTCAATGAATCATAACAATAAATGCTCCCACGTGGGCACCCTAAAAACATTTAAATTTTTTCATATTGGTTGGCGTTCGGTTTCTTTCGTGCTGAACATCGTCATTCAAATGGAATGTATGATCCATAGACGGCAAAATTACACCTAAATGTAAACAAATTACATCACTAATAACTTTGCTAAAATTTGTTTAAATGTAATTAAGTTACATTATAAGTTACAGCTTACCTGAAGTAGTGGCAATAAACTACTATTACTTTTGAAAAGTAATGAAATTGAAATTACTTATTTACATTGAAATCTCAGAGATCTTTGTTGCGTCGCAGAAACAGCTGGGTCTCAAAGTGAGCATCAGAAAGTTGTCGACTCGTTTACAAATCCATACTGGCGGGGCAGTTAATTGCTTCGGTAGTGTTCCCACGCTCGAGGTTTGCCAGTTTACCAAATTACCAGCCTACAAGGCAAATTCATCGCCCATTACAGCTAAGAGTAATTTAATTGCTGCCAAGCCAGGTGTGAGCGTGCACTTACCGTTCTGCATACGTCCCGGACTGCACAGCTCATTCATGACCTGACGCGTGCCGTGCACCACATCATTGTAGAGGATCTGCTTGAGTCTGTCCGAGCAGCGGGACATGTGCTCGTCCACACAGCGGTGGCCCGCCTTCCACTTGCTGCGTCCGAAGCAAAAGCGGCACAAGTGGTTTATCATTACAAAAGGCCCAATGCATTGCACACTTGTCCAGGCAAGCCTCCAACACGGCTCACGCTGGGCACGCAGGGCTGTCACATCTAATTACGGTAACTGTGTTCGTGCACTAGCTATTATACTTGCCCTCATACATTTATTGTATGCATAACACGCAACGAAGTTTGTGTACGTAGCTGATATGTGTCAATAAGAAAACGTAATTCAATGTTTGCTGGTGGGTGACGCGCATTGTTCATAAAATCATAAGTTGCATCAGTGTTTTCGTCAAAACAAAATAGTGAAACTACTGTGAGTTAAATATCATCTAAGTGACAATGCCTTAGCCCGGAGGTCTGGTAGAACACTGCAATATCAGCTTTGTGTGTCTTTCGTTAGGTACTGCATAATCAGGTGTCGCTACCAGTTTCCAATTACGTGACTGATAATCCCTATTAACTACTCATTTAATTTGTTATGTTTCACAATCAAGTATATGTTTATACGAATACTGTGGGAATGCCCCAACCTATCAACAAGTTCTCCTGAGGCCCTCCGGGAGCGGTGGCGGCTAGTGCTGCTCAGCTCGGAGGTCGAAGACCAAAGACGGGCTATCCAGCAGGCCAGGGAGGCTATAGGGAGACAAGGTCTCCTGGTGTCTACCTGTGCGGTCTAGCCCGGACCACAAACATGCCGGATCTCGTAATAAAGTTTATTCACTCACTCACTCCCAATCAAGCACTCCATTCAATGGTGCCTTATAGACGATTTTCCGCAGCTGACTTATGCAATCAAAATCGGATCTTAGAATAACAGAGAGCTGAGCTAGTTCGTACGTATTCATTCTAAAAAGAGGACAGGGCGTGCAAACACGGACACAAGAAAGAGATCAGGACACCACAAACGCCGACTAACAACTGAAGAGACGCACAACGGCTGAAAAGAAAGAAGGCACGAAAACTTATCTGCGCATGCCCATGCAACCGGCGAACCTATCAATCCGGCACGCGTGGCGGTCTACGTGGAAGATAACTGTTAAGGCATTTGATTTCATCTTTATGCAAGTTAATCGACGGTTGGCTCACGCATGCGCTACCACTATTCTCGATATGCCATGCTTCAATCATCAGGCGCGTTTCTTCATTTCTATGCCGGTACAACACTGCGCATTCATTGAATTTGGCGTGCACTTACAATCTCGACAATGTAAAGATAGATTAGAAGGTGAGCCTCCTGTTAGCGATCTCTTATGTTCCAACAATCTCTAGTTAATGCATCGGCCCGTCTGTCCTACGTAGAAGCGGCCGCAGCTGAAAGGGACCTTATACACCACACTCGTACGGCAATCAGTGAATTTGTTGGTGTGTTTTACGAAACAATTATCGGTCCGCTTCTTGTCTTTTACTCGCTCATTCTTCCTCTGCACAGCGGCACAATCTTACCTAGCTTATTGGCAGCCGTGAAAACAACATTAACGCCGTATCTACTTCCTACTTTCTTTAGCCTGTGGGATATGCAATGAATGTACGGAATACCTACGACACGTTTCTTCCTATCGCTTTCTGCAACCATGCTCGGACTTAACACAATAGACTTCTTTAAACGCTCAGCGACCGTGGCCACTGCATCACGAGGATACCCTACATCTAAAAGACGCGTAACCTGTGCGCTAAAGCTATCACTCATTTTGTGCTCACACGACTTGGTGAGGGCTGACTTAAGGCAAGACATGGCGATGCCGTTTTTTACAACCTTCGAGTGCTTCGACGAAAAATTTAACAGCGGTTTGGAAAATCTAGGAGAATACTGCCAGCACACGTGGTTCTTCTGGAACGTTAAGGAAATGTCTAGAAATTGTATTCCATTATTCTGAGGCACCTCTTTAGTAAAGCTCAGCCCTCCTCCATTTAATTCAAATTTTTCGCTCACGGAAGTTACCACCTTTTCAAAGTCCTCATCACTACAAAAATCAAGTAGTCGTCCGCATAACGAAAACCTTAATAACCGAATTACCTAAGGCGCCTTCCAAAAGATTGTCAATCTTGCTAAGGTATAAATCACTAAGAACCGGAGCAACCTTAGAACCAAAACATATCCCTGATTTCTGCACATAAACGCCTTCCTTCCAACCTACCAGCGTCGACTCCGGTTGCTCCGGTTCTTAGTGATTTATACCTTAGCAAGATTGACAGTCTTTTGGAAGGCGCCTTAGGTAATTCGGTTATTAAGGTTTTTCGTTATGTGGACGACTACTTGATTTTTTAGTGATGAGGACTTTGAAAAGGTGGTAACTTCCGTGAGCGAAAAATTTGAATTAAATGGAGGAGGGCTGAGCTTTACTAAAGAGGTGCCTCAGAATAATGGAATACAATTTCTAGACATTTCCTTAACGTTCCAGAAGAACCACGTGTGCTGGCAGTATTCTCCTAGATCTTCCAAACCGCTGTTAAATTTTTCGTCGAAGCACTCGAAGGTTGTAAAAAACGGCATCGCCATGTCTTGCCTTAAGTCAGCCCTCACCAAGTCGTGTGAGCACAAAATGAGTGATAGCTTTAGCGCACAGGTTACGCGTCTTTTAGATGTAGGGTATCCTCGTGATGCAGTG
The DNA here is from genome assembly GCF_013339695.2 of Rhipicephalus sanguineus. Taxonomy (NCBI): domain Eukaryota; kingdom Metazoa; phylum Arthropoda; class Arachnida; order Ixodida; family Ixodidae; genus Rhipicephalus; species Rhipicephalus sanguineus. The sequence goes on from NW_023615649.1 coordinate 254,585, forward strand.
GCCACGGTCGCTGAGCGTTTAAAGAAGTCTATTGTGTTAAGTCCGAGCATGGTTGCAGAAAGCGATAGGAAGAAACGTGTCGTAGGTATTCCGTACATTCATTGCATATCCCACAGGCTAAAGAAAGTAGGAAGTAGATACGGCGTTAATGTTGTTTTCACGGCTGCCAATAAGCTAGGTAAGATTTGTGCCGCTGTGCAGAGGAAGAATGAGCGAGTAAAGACAAGAAGCGGACCGATAATTGTTTCGTAAACACACCAACAAATTCACTGATTGCCGTACGAGTGTGGTGTATAAGGTCCCTTTCAGCTGCGGCCGCTTCTACGTAGGACAGACGGGCAGATGCATTAACCAGAGATTGTTGGAACATAAGAGATCGCTAACAGGAGGCTCACCTTCTAATCTATCTTTAAATTGTCGAGATTGTAAGTGCACGCCAAAATTCGATGAATGCGCAGTGTTGTACCGGCATAGAAATGAAGAACGCGCCTGATGATTGAAGCATGGCATATCGAGAATAGTGGTAGCGCATGCGTGAGCCAACCGTCGATTAACTTGCATAAAGATGAAATCAAATGCCTTAACAGTTATCTTCCACGTAGACCGCCACGCGTGCCGGATTGATAGGTTCGCCGGTTGCATGGGCATGCGCAGATAAGTTTTCGTGCCTTCTTTCTTTTCAGCCGTTGTGCGTCTCTTCAGTTGTTAGTCGGCGTTTGTGGTGTCCTGATCTCTTTCTTGTGTCCGTGTTTGCACGCCCTGTCTCTTTTTAGAACAAAATCGGATGGCGCCACTGGCACCGTGGCCTTGGGCAACGCTGCTCAATTTGTCTTCATCTGTGCCACGTCGTCTGCTCGGCGTCCCCATAGCGTCTGCGCGCATGCGTTGGGCAAGTAAAAGCACGACCTACTATACTCCTGACCTGCACAGATAGCCGGGCTTCTATAGAAGTGCGTGTCCCGGCTGTTGTTAAACTACTCGCCGTTGGTGGTGCTTAACCTCTTCGTCTCCTACTATGCGGCCGTTTGGACGGCGTTGGAGTGACGACGCCCGTATTCTGTGACGAACTGCCAGCATGTATGTGACTGGTTTTGCGAGCTTAGACAGAGGCTTAAGTAAACTATTCAGTGCGATTAAGTGTTTATTGTATATACAATAAACACTTAATCGCACTATATAGTGATTGACTAACGTGATAATTAGTAGACTTGCGTGGAGTTGGACGGCGTATATGACGCCATGTCTTTGGGCGTGCATTCAGATCCAAAGGATTCCAAAATCACTTCCCATATCTTTATTTCGAGGTATTTTGCATTTATGCATAATAATTACACTATATTAGCCCTCTGTGCTGGCCGAAACATCACCACGAACGCTGAAGTTGACGTCAGATAACAGGTGCTGACTAGCGCCACACCGCTCATACGTTCAGTTCCTAGCGGCTGAAGGAATGAACTAGAGCATCGCGCTTGAGTGGGGACATCCGTGCAGGTCAGGAGTTGCAGTAGGTCATGGTAAAAGCGACGAGACGGCAGCGCCGGAAAATATACAACATGGTGACACCCATCGATGCAGATTCCTTGAGCCTCGAATTTATCACGTCGTCGTCGTGCCTGCAAGTTCGAAACCTGCGCTTGTATTTGCTTTATATTTGCGTCCTGAAGCCTCGAGAGCAATGCATTCGTCAGTATTTTGCACTTTTTCCAAGGTGTACTCTAAGACCCTCGGAGACAAGGCTTAGTAGGCGTGGCTAAGCAGTAGTACAGACAAACCATACCTGATACTCGGTCCTCCGATTTCACCATTCACTTATTACTCTCGGAACAGTGGACAAGCAGCAAGCGCCAGTTCGGATCGAAGCGGGTGGTCGCGTAGGCATGGGTGATGCCATGCTGATTTGTAGCCACAGTTACTGGCGGTTACTGACATAGCAATTAAAGGCATACGACGTAAATGCGAAACGGAATAAACATATATAGTATTGCTGTGGCGCACTACGTGCCAAACAGAGGCAAATGTCTCAACCTTGTCAACTTTGAGGCACTTGCATATAGAACTATGTTCTGCTCCGCAAGCATGAGACTTGCTCACCCCCTGCTAAAACCAGCTCGTGCGGTACGTCCACGGCCGCTTCGTACACCAAAGGCCAGTCACGATCACGTTATCACACACGGCCGCTCGTGCTCCACTGCGGAAAATCGTCCGTAATCGTGGCCTACTGACCTGCACAGGATGTCCAGCTCGTGCCTTGTGGATGCGAGTGCGAGCTCGTCGGACTCGGTAATGCTGCTGAGCTTGCGCATGCAGGCGTCGAACTCGGCCATGCTGCAGCTCGCGTTGGACGACCCCGCAGGTGGCCACCGACCCGCTGCAAGGTAATTAACGTTGCCTCACTTACTGCAGTACTTACTTATTGAAGACGCTCTCAATGTTTAATGACGTTAAAGAGAAAAGTACGCGTAGTAAATAGGCTAAGGTGAGATTCAAGACGACGCTGGAAGAAGCCAACGTCTCAATTTGACTTCATTTGTTTCCCGCCATATACATCAAATATATGCTGATGCAGGTAAAACCTACATATGTCTCCCTTTACAAGTCGCCCTTCTTCAGTGCGTTGTGAAAGCAGCAAATACAGCGCACTCAATCCTTTACAGAATCACAGGCCACATGCAGAATACAGAACACGGAAAGAAATTTGTTGAGGAATATATTAAATTCAGGTTAAGAAAATTCGCTGTGCATTCCGCTCTGTGAAGGTGGTTCACCAGAGAGGGTGTGTAGCACCAGACGCATAAGTGACACAGGGTTTCGGTGAAAAGCACCGACACATCTTATTGTCATGAGCGGCGGTCATCGCGGCGGAGAGCACACACACACACACACACACACACACACACACACACACACCACACACACACACACACACACACACACACACACACACACACACCACACACACACACACACACCAACACACACACACACACACACACACACACACACACACACACACACGCACGCACACACACACGCACGCACGCACACACACGCACACACACACGCACACACACGCGCACACACACACAGCACAACTCATTCTCTCGTCGTAATGAGGATGCGAAGTGCACTGCGCTCTCCTCGGGAGAGCGCGATACACGAGGCCTCCCCATTACAACGAGATAATTCAAAACGGCAGCTTGTCTCTCTGTTGAACCTCCGCGCAGTCAGCCGAGGCGAAAGCACGAAGGCGGCCTACCGCAGGGTGGCCTCCTCACTTCGCTCTCGCACACAGACACGGAACCCCGGATCTTAGCCAAATGCAGCTTCGCTGTAATAGCATTCTTAATGATCAAGGTGCATCACACTCCTGGAGCAGCATACATCACGCGTAAGCACATTCACTAGGCACAACATATATGAAAGTCAGGCTTAAAGTAAAATTGTTAACGTGTAGCAATCAAGGTAACACACGCATTTCACGATACATACAAAGTTATCAACTTTGTTGGTATGAAGATTGGTGATAGCAATCTAAAGCGCAAACAGTGTTCGGTTATGAATTTAGATGAGGTGTACGCACGATTCACGGCTCCCCAATGCTACAGGGTGATTCTTTTAGAACTGACCTCCTTCATTGGGCTATAGTTTTGTCACAAATTATCCGATTTTAATGCGGTGAGCGGGAAAACATTCAGGAAGGATGAACATTTAATGGCCCATCCCAGTTTATGAGGACGCCCTGTTTAGCGCTGCAAAAAGGCGAGCTGTGCACGTTGGCGCCACGTTTCGCACCTCCTTTTTTTTTTTACGTTTTCACGGCCTGGTTTCAGTCGTTTTGTGGTTGCGATGCCGCGCTGCTGCGATGTCGGGTGCAGCACACGTGAAACTAGAGTCTTTTAGCAAGTTACGGAAATACGGTACGCAAATACGGTAAGGCAGTACGGTACCGCTCCTCCTTTCCCGGTCGTTGAACGGCCGAAGCACAACCAGCGGGAAAGGAGGAACGCTACCGTACGTCCTTACCGTATTTGCGTACCGTATTTCCGTAACTTGCTAAAACTCTCTACTGACGGCAAGCGACTTTTTCGGTTTCCGTCTGTGAAGCGACATGCGGCACGGAGGAAGATCTGATTTCATAGAATCAGCTGGGCCGACTTCAAACCGACACAATGGACTCGGATCTGCGAGGTAAGCGGGCGACTCTTCGCACATCGCTAACTTCGTTAGCTTTTCGTCCTTCTATGTTCCGCATATTCCCTTTCCGTTTATTTGTAACGTTTGTGCCCGACTTCTGTGAAGTCATCTTCAAACGCGTCTGCTTTCTCAACCACGGTGTAAGATATATACTCTTTAGGCGGGGACACGTCTCGGCTTGCATGCAAGGCGCTTTCGACGGCAACGCCGGCGTCCGCCGCATGTTGCGTTTCCAACTTTAGTTGCTGGCGTGCCATAGCCGCGTTCGCTGATTAAGAAATTCAGATTTCCCGCGAAGCGCCAGTTGCTACGGGAATGCGTTTTTGTCGTCCCGCCGATACGTATCGGCTGCCGACAGCGGTCCGATAAAGACCGACATCGCCCGCGGCATAATTCAGTGTCTCGGCGCCAATAACAAAGCCACCCGAGCGTTACAACATTTCGATGTCCTCTCGTAATGTGTCAGCAGCCAGTAATAACGTAACATAAAAAAAATCCGATCGAAGTACCAGCCACGGCCGCTACATAAAAAAAAAGATGGTTGATCCCTCCGTCATAGGAATCTTAATAACACGAAAGTAAAGCGTACCCTTACAGAAGTAACTGAATGTTTACTGTACATTGATATGAGACAGTTTGCACATGTATATTGATGTATGGCAGCTATAGCACCGTTTACCGTGGATGCACCCACTTTGATGATTGGTGGTACATCATCCCGACGACTAAAGTCCATGTTAAATGATTACACAAAACCTTGTGGTAGCTGTAGTAGCTAACAGTGAAAGCGTAATCAAGAACGAGGTGTGATAGCCAGAAGAGAGCGTCGCATATTGGACGCAGAACGTCGCCATCCCGCGGCATGTTAAAATGTGATTGAACACCACGACCGGACTTGAAGGAAACGCAAAGCGCGTCGTGCCGCCTCCCGGCCGCGATTTTTCTCGGGGCGAGCGCGTGAGCGGCAAACGCGGTATAACAGCCAGGTCAGGCAGGCGCGCGTCGCAGAGCTATTTTTTGTTTGTATTAGCGTGATGCTATGAGCGAGGCCGACGCGTTTGCGACGCTTGTGCTAAGATCGCCACCTCGCGGTGTGTTAAGGCATTGACAAAATTGAACTTCTATTGAAAACGCGCCGAATGGGAGGGACGTGTAACGCGTTGCAGGTGTTAATCGCGGAGGCCACAGTAATGACGAATTACTTTACTTTACCGCTCCCAGAGGGCAACACCGCCCCGCCGACCGGGAGAGTGGTAGATATAAAAGGTGCGTTTGTAAACCCTCCGGAGTCTGTGATCGTGGCGCAGTGAATAGCATGCCCGGCATCTGTTGTTGCGGGCCGAGTGGTCGTGGGTTCGATGCCCGTTGATGGAACTTTTTTCTTTGCCATCTGATTGTGTAAATTTTTTCGAGGTCACTTCCGTGACGGAAATTACGTCAACGAAGTCTTGGTGGACCCCGGCATAAAACACTTTCGTGTTAAAAAAATTGGCCACGTATCTGCGTGCTTCGCTGCAAATGTCGAAAGACGATAGTCTTGTGCCGACCGTACTACACGAGTCCTCCTCTGCTATGTTGAACCGCCGCATCTGGCTCATAGCGTCGCATTTTCAGCGCAGCCTAAGAAACATTAGGGTCTTTAGAATTACTTATCTATGTATTTTCTAGTGAAGGAACACACCGCCTAATACTTACGTCATGATGGTGCGCCTCAGATATGCGTAATATTTGTTTTTTGATCGACAATGTTCACAAGTATGACCGGCCGTACCAGTTCAAGATGCCTGGGCGTGGAGAAAGTGGTTAAACTTTCGCCGGGTGGCTGAATCGGGTTACAGACAGACAAACATAAAGACAGACAGACCGAAATTTCTGCGTCTAAGTTCCCCAAGAAAGACTATCGTCTTTAAAAATAGGTGTACCAGCTGACGAGCGCGAGCAATTCGCGGCAACAGCGTTTAATGCGGATAGCGTCTGCTAGATACGCACCGCGTAGTAGGAGCCACGGTCGACAAAAGAGAGAGCGAACGCCGGCGCAGGAGAGAAAAGTTCTTACCTTTATTTCATTCAGGGGCTTTAAATAAAAAAATGGCCGCGTATCTGCGTGCTTCGCTGCAAATGTCGTCTAAAGATGATAGAAGAGGCGCTGCGTGAGATATGGACGCCATCTGGCAATACGTCGGGAAACATGAGTGCTGTGTTGCGGGCTGGTAGTCGCGGCGCAGCAGAGGCGAAGACCGGCGGTGACCAACGCGACCGGCGGGGACGCCAGCCAGCCCGAACACGCGGTTTGGCGCGAAGCGCCGAAGCAGAAGAAACGTGCGCACTCAACGAGTATTCTTCACACACTCTTTTATTAGTTGCGAAGTATCTTATGGCGGAGTTCAATCCGGTGGGGGTGGTGTGCGGCGTGACCACCCTTACTGCACATGCGCATACCCTCTCCATTCACCCTCTCCACATTCCCTCTCCCTCCCCCTCTCTCCCCTCACCTTTTCCACTCTTCCTCTGAAACGTGGGCTAGACATGCCGAAATTCTCTCCTGCACAACGCTGCGATGAGCACCAGCGCATGCGCGTCCCCTCCCTCTCTCTCCTCTCCTACGCTGCCCCCCCTCTCGCACGCCTGCCGAGTGCGTTCCCCGCTCGCCCTGTGAGAATTAACGGCCAGGCTAGAGGGAAGACAAGACGCGCGTAGCGTTCCTCTTCGCGTTCGACGACGCGAGGTCGGTAGCATGCCCGAAGAACGCCAACGGAACGCGATCGTGCAAGTGCTCCGGCTTCGCATCGCCTCATGGTCCCCTTTAGCGGGAAATGGTGTAATTTTTACACGTCGCCGGGATAAAACAGGAATGCCATAGCGGCGCCCCATGGCATTCGTACAGTGCAATACAGAACCGAAACCGAAACACAACAATGAGCTCGTGCAGAGGGCACGGAAGAAGGCAAGTTTCAGCGCAGTCGCATTTTGAGCGCAGCTTAAGAAACTAGGGTCTCTAGAATTACGTATCTATGTATTTTCTACTAAAGGAACACAGCACCTAATACTTACCTAGTGATCTTGTGCCTCAAATATGCGTAATGTTTGCTTTTTGATCAACAATGTACACAACTATGAACCTAGTCAGCCGTTCAAGGTGGCTGGCCCTTGGGCAAGTGGTTCAACTTTGGCCGGGTGGCTGAATCGAGGGACGTGCCGACAAACAGAAAGACAGACAGAAAGACAGACCAAAATTTCTGCGTTTATGTTCCCCAAGAAAGACTATCGTCTTTAAAGAGAAGACCTTTCGGCGGCGAAGCGACTAAAAAGCCACCACACACCCATGTTTTAGGCAACCTAAAGTTTGCGCTCGCAACGCCAGCGCCGAATGCTCCCCTGGTGGACCCGCCGAGCTCTTGAAGGTCGCGTCTGCGCAGGCGCGCGCCTGTGTCACCTGTGTTCTCTACGGCGCGAGCGTGCGCACGCGTTGTTTTCTCGATGGCGAGCGCGACCGCACCAACCAGGAAAGCGGGCACGCAGTACTGCTGTGTTGTTGATTGCCACAACGGCCTCGAAAACACGAAAGGTCGAAGGCCGACCGTGAAGTTCTACCGATTTCCGGGGAAGTGGTACGAGAAGGACAGACAAGCATGGATAACTGCAGTGCGACGAGTCGCATTCGCATGCGTTGTCGCGACCACTCGAAGAAACGCAATAAGACTGTTTTTAGCGTGCGGCCGTTTTGTTTAATCGCGTCGCATAGTTGAATTTACAGTGGCACCCGCCGTGTTAGTTAAATGCATGCGTTGTGCGCCGCTATGCTTGACGACGCGAGCTCGATTCGCGGACACGACGACCCCATTTGTATAAAGACGAAATGCAAGAACACCATTGTTACCGCGTACTTCGATTTTTTTTTCACGTTAAAGAGTCCCCGCGGCGGTGAAACTCGTACCCGAGATCCCACCTTCAATGATTTCATGCTTCAACGATTTCATAATTTTGGCCCGTAAAGCCCCTGAGTTTAGAAGAATTTGTTTTTGGGCGAGTTGGTGCCTTAGTTTGCTGAACATATCGTAAGTGGCGCGAAGCTAGGAACATGAAAAAGGGCCGAAGGAAAGAGACAGAAGAGCGACAAACTACCAACTGTTTATTGCCAGCGCAGGCTGAAAAACAGGTAAACTTCCACACATGCGCAGTGGAGTGGAAAAGTTACCCCAAACATGACATCACGTGAGCAGTTCATTAAAGAAGGACAACTCAGACTGAAAGAGAACAATGGATGTGTCACTGACACAAGCGGACCCTTTACTTCTAATATGATGGATGGATGGAAACAACTTTATTGAAAGTCCGGCGATGTTTAATAACCCGGGCTCAGGTCTCCCATGAGGGGACTTCGAGGCCTTGCCTCAACGCCGCCTCGCGGGCCCGCTGGACTGCCCATTCTTGTGTCTTGAAGTTGGAGCTGCGCAGTGCGGCTGCCCACTTCGACGCGAGAGCATCCGGAGCTACTGCCATCTGAGCTGCTGTGACAGGGCACTCCCATAACATGTGTGAGAGCGTCGCTCTGGTTGTCTGGCATAATTTACAAGTAGCATTCGGGTACTGGGCAGGGAAAATGTGCCGCAATCGCACCGGACTGGGGAAGGTGTGTGTTTGCAGCTGTCGCCAGACGACTGCCTGGCGTCGTTTTAGCTTGGGGTGAGGTGGGGGCAATATCCGCCTGCCTAACTGGTAGTGCTTGGTGATGTCATTGTACCTGACCAAGCGTTCTCGCGTGTTTTGAAGCAGGAGGTCCGAACTCGACGGGGCGGTATTCGACTCTGCGCGGCGGGTCATTTCTCGCGCATAGCGGTGTGCCACCTCGTTCGAATTAGGGGGGCCCTCGTCGGTGGGGATGGTGACGTGTGCTGGGAACCATAGGATAGCGGTGCTGTTGAACTGCTGTCGACCAGCCTTCCTTAGGATCTGGAGAGCTAATATGATACGCCTCTAGTAATTCCCTTGCTGTTTGATCTCTGCTTTTGCCGATAATCCTAGCTTGCGCAAAACGTGGCACACACGAGCATGACCTGACATGCGCGGGAAGGTGCGCACCACCACTCTTACCAATGCTGTTGGCATGCTCCCTGAGGCGGTCGTTGATACACCGACCTGTTTGACCGATGTAGGTCTTGCCACAGCTCAGGGGAATTTCATATACAACCCCTTCGGCACAACGCCTGAAAGGTTTTACGTGCCTCTTTTGATCCTAGCTTCGCGCCACTTACGATATGTTCAGCAAACCCCCTGAGTTTAACTCTAACTCGACGTCGTAAACGATCTTGTCGGACACCCACGACACGCACTTGGCTTTCACTGCGATATCACCGTCGGCAATTTGTTCAACGCCGTACACACATGGAAGCAGACGCTCCCCTTTCTTGAGGTTGCCGCCACGAAAAAAGCTGTCGGCGTCGGCAATCTTCTTGAATCCACATTGTAATCTTTGCGTCGCTTTTCCGCAAGCAGGCGACCTGCCGCCGTCGAAAACTGGTCGCCGTGAGCACGCGCAGCGAAGGAAAGCGCGGGCGCATCAACGTAAACAAAGCGGAGACTGCGCTGCGCGTCATTTCCACATTGGAGACGCTGTTAAGCAGGCGCCGTGGCGCCCCCTGGCCCAGTTTTTCTCGTCTATGGTGGTGTCCCTAGAGAATTCCGAGCGAGTTTGTACCCAGCCTAGTCACGTGGCTCCACCAGACGTTCTCTCAGTGATGCCAAGCCTAGGGATTTTTGATGTCTTCAAGGGATATCGCGTCTTTCTTGTAAAGGCTAGGGATTTCACGCGAGCCTCTGCAAATGTTAATTATGACAGAAATAATCACGTGTTTTCAACAAAAAAGGCTAAAACAATTACTGTTGCTACTTTCTGTCGTTTTATTTATTTATTTATTTTTTACTACAAGCGCGTCGTTCATTTGCTTGGCCGAGAGGTCGATAGCTGCTGCAGTTCTGTAACGTGATATCGCCGTATGCTGCACACTTGTAGGACAAACAAAACTTTGTCTTTGTGAGTGTTCAGCAGGGACGTGTGGATTGTCTTAGGCACCATGAGTCATTTATGTTTTCGGAAGCTAAGTGCAGTTTAGCCTTATGGTGCATGGAAAAAAAAATTGGGGGCGCTTAAGCTTCGCCTTTAAGAGGTGAACGCGATAGCGATATCCTGCCCCTAGTGCGCACTTCGAACCCTACGAGTGTTTAACAGAATGCGCGCACTAAGGTGTGGGCCTTATGTAATGGGTAGCATGCTTTAAACCAGGAGCAATTATGCGCGAGAAACTTTTTCTAAGTTGCGATGCACCCACTACGTGGTCTTAAGGGAATACGTACAGTAATGTGTGTGCCTTTTGTAATAGGTGGCTGTCTTTAAACCACCAAGTCGTTATGATATTGACATGGTGTGAGGCCCGGTGGCAATGTGCGCTTGTACCACGCAATATTACTGCGATATTACATCTCGTACTGTGACACCTGTATACAGGACGCGTATTTTTGGGAAGCATGAAAGTTACTTTCATTACAGCTCCAAGCAGAGGCGTGGCTGGGAGAAAGACGAAGACGACGTTCCGAACGGTCGTGTTTTTGATGTTCTCCGCACCAATGGAATCATCGGCTTCTAGCCGAGGCACTGCTCAGGCTGCTGCCAGTAGTAATGAATACCGCACCGTACTTCCACGTCTGCCAACCGGTAAGCTCGTCACCGACTCTGTATTTCTTCACGCTGACTTAGCCGGCCGCCCCTATCGAGTTCAAGACTTCAGAGATGCCCTACGGAATGCTATCGACCTGAAGGAGATAAGTTCAATTGGACAGTTCCAGATGTCGCATGTCTGGATGGTTACCTGCAAGTCAGCGTTAGCAAAGGCCAAACTCGTTGCACTCGTGAAGTGATGGTTAAAACCGCCGCTGCATCGTCATAGACCCGGAGCCGGCAGAGGTCAAGATGAAGCTCTTGTGGCTTCCAGAACGATTGGAGGACATCTACATACGTGAAGCACTTCACCTTTCGGAAAGGTGACTTCAGTAAGCAGAGAAGTTGGCGTGTAGCGGACATGGAGGACATGAAGACCCTTAACCGTGACGTTGTGCTCTCCTTAGCCGATGGAGTCACTGTTGCGGAAATTCCACATGTGCTTACTGTCTGCGGCGTACAGAGTCTTCTATTGATTCCTGGGAGGCCACCTCTGTGCCTCCGTTGCAATAGAGTTGGTCACATACGTCGGCATTGCCGGACGCCTCGTTGTGAAAACTGTCGCCGTTTTGGACATTCTGCGGATGAGTGTGTGTGGTGTCTTATGCCGATAAGCTAAGGCACCGAACCCGGCCTCAAGAGGATGCCGTTAAAGAGCACATAATGGATGCTACGGAGGTCATTGATGCGAAAGGTGACCTTCCAACAGTTAACGCTATGGACATAAGCACAATGAATACGTCGGTACTAACAGACACGTCAACAACCAGTGTTACGTTATCCGAGAGCACCTCCGTGTCCGAGAGATGCGAGGCAACTGCGTGTCGGAGTGAGAAGCAGCCACTATGTGCTGTGTGTCGTCTTGAACGTCAAGTCAGCCAACAACGAGGACATCACGGCAGATGCTGTCGTCGCTACGAGCAGTGCTCCTGACCAGCGACAGAGCCAAGGTAATGCTCCGTATCTGCTCTTGGTGTCCACTAAAATGGAACAGCAGTTCCCAAACGCCGCGCCTCCTACGCATCTGTGTCCTCTGAGGAAAATGACATCAGCGTGCCAAAGCAATCACGTGGTCGGCGACGTCCAACACAAAGAAAGCATCGACGATCAAGGTCCAGACGGCCTGGTGCAGTGCAAGGGAGGTTTCTCCCTCACCCTCCACGCCTGACAGCTTGGAATAGAAAAGCGGTGTGTAGTCACCATGGGTCCATGCAGCTCACCTTCGCGACCTTAAATCTACGAGGGCTTAGGTTCGGCAGAAGCAAATGCAACTTCGTCGGCTGCTTACAGGCAAGCGTTTCGACTTTGTCGCAGTTCAGGAGACAAAGCTTGAGAGAGTGATGACGAGACTGAAAGGGCCCTGAGGCTCTTTCAGCATGTTAAACATATGTGTGTCACTTCTGTGGGTTTGTCGGCAGGTTGTCTTTTGTTACTTAAGATAATCTCCCTTATTCCGCCTTCAGCTATGAGGTTGACACTGAAGGACGGTTTATATGTTGTGATTTTGTGCTGCATGGTGTGCATGGCGTTTGGTGAATATTTATGCATTTAATGACATAGGTAGACGAGTTGCTTTCTTTGAAAGTATGGCTCCCCTGCTAGATTGTGATAGAGAGACAGTGCTTATGGGCGACTTTAACTGTGTTTGTGATGATAATGACCGTGTAGGGCAAAGTTCTCGCAGGCAGATAAGAGTGGAGAGGTGTTGGCTGAGATTACTGAAATTGCGGGACTTGTGGATATTGGAGCCCCACAGAGGGAGTTGTTCGTACACGCACATTCAAGGACTTTCTCATGCACGTCTCGATAGAATTTACATCTCTTCAACCATTCTTTCGCGTGGGTGGTCATGTGTTACTGAACCGGTATCGTTTTCAGACCATTGCATCGTCATTGCTCAACTAGGAAAAATTCCAATGTAAAGTTCCGTCCTCGTTGGGCTCTTTGGAAATTTAATTCCACCCTTTAAGCGACAAGCATTTACTACTGAGGTGTGTAAACTATGACCACTTGTTTTAACGCTGATTTACCTTTATTTGCTGCATGGGAGTTGTTCAAGCAAGAGGTGCGCGCACTCGCTATAGAACAAAAGTTCTGTAAAATCAGGAAAAATTTTTCAGCGCAAAATAACAGGGACGAGAAGGGAGGTTATTTGCGCTGAAAAATTTTTCCTAATTCTTACCAACAAGGCCGAATTTCTCTCCCTTCTGTAAAATCGTTCTATAGAAAACGAGAAAAGATGCTAGAGAATAGCCTCAGAAGCCTTTATGAGATAGAGTGTGAAGCACCTGGTTCATGTGTTGAAGAAATTGCTAGTATCAAATGTGAAATTCACATTTTGATGCAGAACGCTACAGAGGTGCGCGTATTCGCTCGCGCAATAATCGAGCACTAAATTCCGAGAAACCAACTCGTCAGGCTCTGCTTGACGAGCATCGAAACGCAAAGTCAAAAATGATATGGGAAGTATACTCTAATGGTACTTTGGTGACCAATCCAGATGATCATGGCAGAATTTGAGAACAACTACCGAACATTGTTTAGTGCTAGTACTTCTGCTCAGAATGTTCAACTTCTCGATCAATTCGTGTCCCTCATTAAGCCATTAACAGATGAAGATTGTTCACTTGTAAGTGGCCCTGTTACTCAGAAAGAGCTAGAACTTGCCATCGATCAATTGCCTTTATCGAAACACCAGGTCCTGATGGAATATCAGGTGAATTTTATAAGGCATTTAAGGGACGTCTATGTCCCATTCTAATGAGAATTTTCACAGAGGCGTTAGAGATCGAGGCTTTTCCACAGTCTTTCACAAAAAGTCACACAATTTTGATTCCAAAGAGTGCTGATAAAGAAAAATTACGTCATGATGGTTACAGCCCATAACGTTATGTAACGTAGACTATAAGATTTTTGCCAGATTTTAGCTAATGGTTGCAGTTTGTAATGTCGATTGTTGTTGGACCCCATCAAACATGTGGACTGAAAGGCCGTTCTATACAGACTAACATCCACATCGCTCGTACTATTCTAGATTTTTGCTCAAATTCTTTTGACCAACTTGCATTACTGCAAGTTGACCTCGCAAAGGCATTGATCGTGTTTCTCACTCGTTTCTGTTTTCCCTTTACAGCAAGCTAATGTGGGCTCAATACTGTTAAAAGGAGTGAAACTTTGTTATAAAATTGTTCTACCCGCCTGATAGTGAACGGTCATCTCTCGCAGCCTATATCTATCAGCTCTTCTGTTAAGCAGGGATGTCCTATGTCACCGCTCCTTTTTTCTCTATACTTAGAACCGATATGCTTGCATATTATTCAGTCTCAATATTCATGGCTTCAGACTGCTAGAGAATGAAGTTAAAGTTTTAGCATATGCAGATGACATTGCCTTTTTTGTACTGACAAGCCCAGTATTGAAAGGATTGTTGATGCAGTAGAGCAATTTGGTAGCGTCTCAGGCGCACAGGTAAACTATTCTAAGAGTTCAGGTTTGTGGTTTGGGTCATGGGGATCTACACCTGATCAGTTTGCCGGTATTGAGTGGTCTGTGGTGCCACCAAAATATCTTGGTGTTCCACTAAGTGCACACAAGTCAAGCGCACAGTACTGGAAAGATAGGGTGGCAGGCCTTGAGCGTTATGCTAAATCTTTTATACCATAACCTTTCAATTTTCGGTAAAGCGGAAACGTGCAACAAGTTTTTGGCTACAAAACTTTTCTATGTACTACAAGTGCTGCATTGTGCTAGAGCGCATATTCAGAGCTTTCATCGTAAATTTGCAACATTTATATGGTCATCAACATATGAATCCATGAGACGAGACAATCTATTCAGACCAGTTAGTGCAGGTGGGCTAGGTCTAGTACATCTGTACGTGTGGCAAATTGTATCTCGCTACTTCTTTTTCCGTGACGCTTCCCATCCTGTTATTCGAGCATTCTTGCAGGTAAACCTGGTAAATGTGCTACCTAATCTAGTAGTTTCATCCGATTCTTCTCCACGACCATGTTTATGGGGATTTATGCGAGAAGTTATTTCTCTGTTCGTTTTTTAACAGTTTGGTTTTCAAATGAATATTTGTACTGTGTATCACGCAAAAATCTTTACAGAGATTTAATAGCGATGCTGTTTCCGCCACCACTTTATCGTGCAAATACTTGGGACTGCCAGGACATGATGTCTTAGATCGAGTCCGTAAAATGCCGCTGACACCATCGACAAAAACGTTCTTTTTTAAATTACATTCAGAGACTTTGCCTGTGAAGACTTGGCTTCGTTCAAGAGACATTTTGTGTCGTCCGTTGATTGTCCTCTGTGTGATGTGCCAGAAACAATTGAACATTGTTTTATAGGCTGCAGAGATGCAATCTTATTTTGGGATGTGCTCCAACGAACTCTTCAAAAAGACTTTGTGCTAATTCCCATTGCGTGCGATATCTCTTGCCAGCGAGTTGTAATGACATACCATTTGACATGTTTTCTCATTGGAATGCATAGCCTGTGGAAGACGCGCATGTTGCAGAGAAACGCAGAGCCGAGTTTCCTCAACAGCCCACTTCATTAGGTTGGCCACTCAGCTAAGAGATGTCTACGAGCAAATGGAATATCAACCAGAATGGTATACGGCATTGGTGAGGTGCTTATCCTTACCGCTGTTCTAGCACACAATTGGAAAATCAGTTATGTGATGTATCCGCTATAGAGGTGATTGCGAATTCTGTAGTGCCTTCTGTTCGTCATTGTGTTGCGATAAGAGCATAATTAACATATTAATTCTTTGTCTGTATTCAATTGCTTTCAAGTGCTATCCTATGTTGAATAAATACCAGAGGCGTGGCTGTGTGGTAGAACGCCTGCTTGCCACGCAGACGGCCTGGGTTCGATTCTCACTCGGGCCCAATTATTTTTTCTTTGCAGCTTTTTCGATTTTTCGGTCACGGACAAGATGATTTTTCGCTCACAACCAACGGCGCCGACGCCGACGGCGGAATTTCTGCGATACGAACTCTTTAACGCTATTCGCGGCGAGATCGACCTATAGGTGGCAGCACCGTCATCCCGCTAGTGTGGATACTCGTCAATCGCGTTAACGGTGAAGAGCAGACGATCGACGACAACGACGCCCGACTCAAAGCGAAATGCATTTCCCAAGTCGCGATTACACCGTTAGGACGTATACCTCGAGGTAAGTCTCATTCTGTCATGTTAAAGATGAATAATGATCCACATGCACTCCGAAATGAAGCCGTACACGCTATCGATGTTCTGCGGCGTGGACTACGAATAATATGATTGTTGTTTTGATATGGCATGCTTACAGTAGCAGCCGTGTGCTTTCGTAAACAAACGTTTGCGGCGTGCGAAAAAAAGATTATACGGCCATGGCACTGCTTCCTGAGAAGGTTAGAGTCAAGTCCTCCGTGCCGCTGGAGAATCACCCGCCGATTAAGACGCGAGGCAGCTAGCTGAGCTTTAACCACTGTGAAGCAAGATGAACTGCTCGCCTCGTTTTTTCGGCTCTCGCGTCATGCTTGCAGTCTCTTTTTATGATATCGACTTGACAGGCGTATAAAACCTGCTGCGTGAACGCGGCTAGAAAATCGCACAAATTCAGAAGGTGGTTACTTCAAGGTTGCAATTGCAAAGCATGTATTAAGTGCCTGTTATGTTTATCGGCTTAAATATATATCACCCCAATAAAGTGACAAAAACAAAGCAAACCTGCAGGACGATGTGAAAGCTTGCTGAAAATGCACAGACGTCCGTTCCGGCGTGATAAAGCAGCCTTCCCGACGCGTGAAATGCAGGCGCCGAACTTCTGACAAAATGCCGAGTTCAGTTGAATTCAACCAACCGCGCAATGCTAACGGTGTAACGCGAATGTGAACGTTCAACAACGACGGGTAGGTCTCACGAACACGGGGAATCAAAACACAAAGTTGCTTCACCTACAACCGTAACTGGACTTTAACAATACGAGAAGACAGCGAGTAATCATTACTGTAGTCGCTGCGTGCATGCGCCGCGTTACTTACCGATTCAGGTAGTCGGAACGAACGAAAGCGATGAACTCAGACAGCCAAAATAGAAGGCGAGACAGCGCTGTCAGCTATCCACGCTTGCCGCCTTTATTTCTCGTACGTCAGGCCCGGTAACCGATACCGATGACATCGCGGAAATGCGCAGATTCGCACAGCAAGCCTCTCGGTTCAACGTACCCAGCTGACGGCCCCCCAGTTACCCGCACCGAGAGAAGAACGCGTGCGCACGTGCGCTACCGCTAACGTGAAAAGGGAATGAGTCGCCGCGCATAAGGTTCAGAGCTTTCCGACAGAGCCGCAGCGCGGCTGGTGCGGCGCTGTCGTCGCGCCGCAAACTTGAGCTTGGGTTCCCTATTGGAATGCGTTGCGTGGTCGCGTGGTTGCGTTGATAGCGCGGGTTGCGTGTCTTGAAGTTTCATCAGTTTCATGTTCATGCGCGTCTTCGGTGGTGTTGACGCCGGCTCCGTGCACGAAGTGACGCTTGGAGGGCGGAATATTCATAGAGCTGCGGATACGGACAACGGGCACCAGTTAACGGTGAGTGTACTGCTTTCGTAGGCACTAATTATGCAGCTTTAGCTGGGCGTCTCTGCAGCAGCTCTGCGGAAGTTATCTGCTAGCCATTTCCAACGGCAGCCTGTGTCCGCGGGGCTGTTGCGCATGCCCAACGAAAGCTTTCAGTTAACGAGTTGCCACCGTTATGCGCGTTGCTGTACAAGCTCCCATAAAGTGAGCGATGCAAACAATTATCAAGGGTCATTTCTTGCTGATCGCACGTTGTGTCTGCACTACTGAAGGTGCAAGATGTCGTTTTGAGATGCACTTCAGTCTACTTCATAATAACATTTCCATCGACCTTGAGTGTGCTGCGTGCTTCCGCACGTGGGAACGTGAAAAAAAAAAGCCTGTATACAGAACGCTCACACGCACTATATTTTGTTGGCTTAAAGACGGTAGTTTGAGGTGCAGATATAGTACGGTGGCTTCCAGAACGTACTGTCGGCCGCAAAAGTTTGCGGGATCTGCAGCGCGTGGCGGAGCGACGGAAAACTGCATTGCTGCGTCACCTACCGTGATGCGGCGGGTGTTCAGGCTATCGGTCTTGGCGATTAGCGACGGCGCGTTTAGACAACGTGCCGTTGCCGGATCTAACCGCGGAGGCTGCGGCAAATAGCCTCAACACCTGCCGCATCACGGGGTGACGCAGCAATGCAGTTTTCCGTCGCTCGGCCACGCGATGCATATCCCGCAAACTTTTGCGGCCGACAGTACGTGGTAGTCATTCAAGTTGGACACGCCTCGCCGGTAAGGCGAAAAAGCTAGAGACTTTCGACGGCGCCCGTTGTTGCGGCCGCCGCCGTGCACTTTTTTCCTTCGTTACTGTTTGCTGTTTTCATGGTTTGCCAACATCTGCGATGACGCTATAACAGAATCAAGTGAGTGTACGTGATTGTGGGAGTTATGTGTGCACTGCTAATTCTAGCATATGCCATGTCTGATCTCGACGTAGACGGCGTCCGCACGCGCTGGGTGTCGTTCGGGCCCTCGTACTCGCATGTGTTTATCTGAGTATGGGTTACGTTTGTAAAACGTGCGGTCAGTTACCGCTCACGGCGTGCCCCTGACTGCCGGAGGATGTGCTTGGGTGCCGGGGTAATGCGCTGGACACATGGTGCGAATTTGGATGCGATTCGTCGTACGGCTGTTCGTGCCAACAGCCGCATCCGACAGACGCCCAACAGGTTCCATCAGCGTGCGGAGACGATTCGCACGCCGCACGGGCATCCAACTTGCTGAATGTAGCCGCGCGGCTGCCGCGTCGGTCTGACGGCCGCAGCCAATGGTAGCGCGGGAGACGCCTGACGTCACGCCTCTGGTGGCGCGTTTGTTGCTTGTTTGTTTGTTTGCGCGTTTGTTGCACTACGTTCGGACGGCTCCGATCATGAAAAACGTTGGATAAACTTTCTTTCTGACATCACATAACCCATGACGTTTGAAGTGTGTCATTTGTGCAAGGCGGCGCCCGTTTCCGAACCACTAGCGAGATATCGAGCCGTGATGGAAGGCCACTTCGCAGGTAATAGCCGCACCGGCCGTCTCGGCGAACCGGCCCGCTTCGCTTCCACCGTTGCTCGTCAAATCGAGGCCTACGAGAAAACCAATTGCGCATGTAAACGCGTGTCATCAGCGTAAAAGTTTTAATCGTGTTGATAAAAATAAGTGCTCGACGATCAGCTCGCGTTTGATCGCGAACGGCGCTAGCGACAGCGTCCGCCTTGCTAGGCCTACGCTCGGTGTCGTGACAGGACTACTCTCGGAGTCGCGAGTGAATGCGGGCTGTTGAGATGTTTGTCGCTTGCGAAGGCGTAGCTTTATTGGCAATGTTCTTACAGAACGAAGCGTGACTGCGTAAGGTTGTTTGTTTTGTAGTCAACGAAGAGGATGCGATCTTCCGAGCGTGCAAGCAAGCCGGGGTGCCGTGTGTGGGCGGAGCCTGCGCGCTGATTGCTCGTTCGCCCCCATGTGTCCTGAATCGCCGTATACCGCGTGCGGCGTCGCACGTCGGATCGGATGCCGAATCGCACCATGTGTCTAGCGCTTAAAGCCGGCGCAAAACCGTGTTTATTCTGAAACCAAATTTTGAAGCGATTTCTCAGAAAAGAAGTGCTTTCATTCGTGTATAGCCAGTGCGTATTGCGACACGAGGTTCCCGCTGCCTTTTACGTGAAAATTTGTTTTCGTTGCGAAATTTGGACTAAACACTCGTGGCAGATGTGTGTACAATAACGGTGTGTTGAACAAAGGGTGGTTTTAAATACAAATAATGTGTGTGTTTTGATTATTCCCAGAATTTTGGATTACTTCTCCCGCCTCTTCACTCCAGTTGACAGCCACACTCGGGGAAACGAAGGTGCCGCTCTGGTCTGGCGCCTCACCGCTCGTGATGGGAAAATCAACAGCGGCGTTCGCCCTGTCAACGAGGCAGTCGGTCCTACATTTCTTTTGGTTGGACAAGACGACGTTGGAAAAGAGGTGAGTGGCACCCACGCAAAGGAGCCTAAACCAATTTTGTTTGTTGTTTAAAAGAGGCTCACATCATCTTGTGCTGCAAGTTTGTCGCCCAGTGACGTGTTACAAAGGGCACTATTTGCAAGTTGTGTTTTACACGATAACGGCAAAAAGCTTGGTTCCTTACCATACGTGTTTGCATTTGTTGTTTTGTTGTGAGCCTTCATTGTGTCTATGTGAACCACTTGTTTTGTAGGTTTCGCAAACCTTTACTGCAATTTCATTTTCTCATCATAATATCACGTTCTGCTTTTCAGATACCGTTTTTCATGGTGCTCACGCTGAACAGGAGCGACAACCTAGCAAGCCACAAGTCTGATGCCTCCAGCCGTCACCACTTTTTGATTTATTCTTAATCATAAGGAATTAATAAATATTGAAACATGATGTCTATTTC